>NW_007728740.1:118822-171326 GCF_000696425.1 Galeopterus variegatus | reverse complement strand
CAAGGGAATGTTTATCCTGCTTTGATTTAAAGAACAAGCTCATTCGGATGAGTGGATACGGAAAATGTGGTATATCTACACAATGGAATACTACTCAGCTATAAAAACGAATGAAATACTGCCATTTGCAACAACATGGATGGACCTTGAAAGAATAATATTAAGTGAAACGAGTCAGGCAGAGAAAAAGAAATACCACATGTTCTCACTTATTGGAGGGAGCTAAAGGTGAATGAATCAATTCACACAAATTTTTTCTTTTGTTTTTGCACAGAGAGGACATACATCATTTTGTATTTTTGCTAGTAATCATTTGGAACAACCCTATAATTGAGATTGCTGACTCAAAAGTCAAATATAGATATTTTTTCAAGGTATTGCTAAATGGATTTTTATATGAGTTTTAATATTTTGTATTCCCCTCCATAATGCTATCAGAATATATTGTCAAACTAAAGTATCTTTTTTCAAACAAAGAGGTGAAAAATGGAAACTGAGTGTTGGTCCATGTGCTATTTTGCTTCTCATAAAGTAATAATGATAGTCCTTTATGTATACATTGCATATTGTCTCCCCACACTCTAGGTAGAGTCAAGTCAGCGATGCAGCAGCAGAAGAGGAAATGAGGATGAAGTGGAAGAGGAGGTCAGAGATTTTGAAGTATGAGGATTTGACCTGTCATTGCCAGGTCTGAACGCTGGCAGCCTCTAGAAGCTGAGAATAATCACTGTTGACAATCAGCAAAAGAACAGGACTTGAGCTCTGCAACTGCATGGAACTGAATTCTGCCAACAACTCGAGTGAGCCTGGAAGCAGATTCTGCCCCTGACTCTCCTGATAAGATCTTAACTTTGTGGGACCCACAGCAGAGAAAGTAGTGGAGCCTACTAGATTTCTGATCAACAGAATTGGAGATAGTAAATTTTCATGGTTTGAGCTACTAAATTTGTGATAATTATGGCAATGCTTTCTATGGGAGAAAAATAATTTTCAGTAATTTTTTACGAAGTTAAAACGTTGAGGGAAAAATAATAGCTAAGAGGAGGAGGAGAACTTAGCATAAAATACAAATTATTAATCGTTTCTCTCTATTTATAGAAGACATATCCAGAGAAACAGAGAATGAGATAACTGAAAATAATGAAAGATATTGTCAGAGAGTGAACTGTTAGGATTTAAGATAAGAGCTCACAAAATTCCAATAATAGGTATGTACCATGATGCTTTCAAAAACAAATGACTAAGGTACAAATGAAAGTTACCATAGTTTAGGAGATTAAGGTAATGTGGTACTAGAGAATTAGATAAGTACAATGACTTGAGCAGTGACATAAGCTTGTAGTTGGGATAGAAAGGACATTCTGAGACACCTGACAATGTTTCAAAGAGTGTGTTAGGATTACAAATAACTTTTTTACAAAGAAGTAAGTAAAGAAGCTTAAAGGTAAATGATAAAATTCACAGTAGAGTGATATTTACAATACAGAGATTTTTTTTCTTTTTTTTTTTTTTTTGTCTTTTTTCCGTGTCCGGCAACGGATCGCAACCCTCAGTGTTGCCCCCGTACCGGACCGGGGACCGGCGACGGGATCGCAAGCCTCGGCGTTGCTCCCGCGCCGCGCGCAGCCAGTGAGCAGGAGCCGGTCTGTACGTGGGATCCGAACCCTCGGACGGGAGCGCTGCCGCGCTTCCCAAGCGGCGCACTTATCCAGTGCGCCACCGGGCCGGCCCCAGAGATTTTTTTTCTTTTTTTTTTTTTTTGTCTTTTTTCCGTGTCCGGCAACGGATCGCAACCCTCAGTGTTGCCCCCGTACCGGACCGGGGACCGGCGACGGGATCGCAAGCCTCGGCGTTGCTCCCGCGCCGCGCGCAGCCAGTGAGCAGGAGCCGGTCTGTACGTGGGATCCGAACCCTCGGACGGGAGCGCTGCCGCGCTTCCCAAGCGGCGCACTTATCCAGTGCGCCACCGGGCCGGCCCCAGAGATTTTTTTTCTTTTTTTTTTTTTTTGTCTTTTTTCCGTGTCCGGCAACGGATCGCAACCCTCAGTGTTGCCCCCGTACCGGACCGGGGACCGGCGACGGGATCGCAAGCCTCGGCGTTGCTCCCGCGCCGCGCGCAGCCAGTGAGCAGGAGCCGGTCTGTACGTGGGATCCGAACCCTCGGACGGGAGCGCTGCCGCGCTTCCCAAGCGGCGCACTTATCCAGTGCGCCACCGGGCCGGCCCCAGAGATTTTTTTTCACATTTCTCATGACTTAGCCTGCTGCTGGCATTTTTTGTTTTTTTACTTTCCAGAATTTTTAGTTATAAAATTTTGCAGTAAAAGTATATATACACACACATTTATATATTAAATTATATTCATTATATAAGTATATATTTATATATGTTTATATGTTACATTTCTCTATGTTACTTTAAATGGTAAATGCAACTGACATATTTCTAGATGATGCTTTAGAAATTAGTCATACAAATTAAGCTTTCTTTATACCCATGGCTTCAACTTTCATCTGTATCATGAAAAAGCATGTTTGTTTATATATTTGAATTCATCTTTCTGAAGCTTCAGCCCTATTGACTAAGTCAGGGTTTGGTGCAAGAAACAGAAACTACTCTAGATATTTCAAATATAAAGCACTTTAATACAGAGATTTTGATATTTATACAATTTGAAAAGAAGGAAAAGTACAAATTCTAAATCTCCCCTTACTGTGTTTTAAAGTCCTACCTCGGCAGCTGCAATCCAGAGATTAGGAAACTACTATTAGCACCCAGAGGCCAGCAAAATGCAGAAAAACACTGCAAACATCCCAGCTGCCTACAGTTTGTAACCAGACCATTGAGAATGGTTCCTACTAAATCTAATGCCTACACATGCCTGCAGTAGAAAGAAAAATGACCTCCAACACCTTCCTCCTTCCAAACTGGGTGTTTGTAGCTCACCGACATGCCGGGGACCAGCCCCAGCACAGAGATTGTAAAGGTCCCCACTGGTAAGGGATCCCCCAAAAGGGAGGAAGGGCAGCGTCGGCGATGGAGTGGCAGCAAACATACAGACCCAAAGGATCTGTTGAATGCTGGGACAACAAACACACAGACTCAAGGGATCTGCTGAATGCTGACAATTTATTGAAGCAAGCATCAGACTTTTATACTTTTCTTTCTTATTTGCTACATAATCATAAAAT
This sequence comes from Galeopterus variegatus, assembly GCF_000696425.1. Taxonomy (NCBI): domain Eukaryota; kingdom Metazoa; phylum Chordata; class Mammalia; order Dermoptera; family Cynocephalidae; genus Galeopterus; species Galeopterus variegatus. The sequence goes on along the minus strand of NW_007728740.1, from coordinate 168,136 downwards.
AATCAATGAACAATATCATAATATCTCTTTGTAAGTGACATATGTTTTAAGAAAAATAGGATTACAGTTTATTCCCAGAAAAGACAATTACAATGTCCTTTCCTTTGAGCAAGAACGTTACAACCCACTGGTCCCATATAATCATCACTTTTCATCACTTGCAATCATTACCGAAACTACATCCATGGTACAATAGACTTTCTATGACGTTATTAAAACTTGATTCACACCTACATCTAACTATTCTTTATTCCTAAATAAACACTCTAAAAATTAACTTGCTTACAACTTAACTTCTACTTCTATTGTAAAACAAAAGATTGTACATTAACTCCTTCCAAGCAGCCAGGCCAAACTCTCAGGCACCAGACAAGACGAATGCCTACATAGGTTCGTTGTCCCCTTCTGGGCCCCATTGCCATAAGCCATCTCCTGAAAATCCATAATCATAAGTATCATTAGTATGATTAAATATTTTAGTATAATTTTGAATCCTACTTCCAAGTCTCCCAGAGTGATAGTTATGAGGCAGCAAAGAATAAAATATAATAAAGCATAACAAGCACACAGAGCTCCAGAATATGAGGGTGGAACGCCGGCATGTTCTCCCACGATGAGGCCTTGCCATCATCCCTTCACGATGAGGCCCTGCAAACACCGTGTTTCAATAAAAGATCTTTATCAGGCTTTAATCTTATGAGTGGGAGGCGCCCCCGCACAGACACAACGTAAACTACGCCCAAAACCCTAAACACGAAAACTCTCCCCTGGTCTCTTCCATGTGACAAAGTGGAGAACATAAAGTGAAAATGACAATCGAATGTCAAAGACAATATCTATGAACCACCCCAAATATTTAAATGCTTCTGTGGTATACTTGGATTTCCCATAGTCATTTCAAATATGGCAAGTTAATAAATAAACAAAACTGAACTCACTGTCTTGTTCTCCAAAGATGCTCCAACTTTGTCATTTGTTATCTGATTCCTCAACTCTTCCCTTGCCAGTGACTTCCTTCAGGTTCATAATTTGTTATGATGTTTTCTTAAGAGTATAAAAAACTAGGCTCTCTATATTTAACATTGATTTAAGATGTTCAACACGTCCATCGATCCATCTTCCACAATGATACCCCTATTATTTTTTTTTATAATTTGTATTGCTTCAGGAATGCATCCAAACGTTTCTGTTGTTGTTGTTGTTATGAATGAACCTTCATGGTATGGCTCTTGGCAAGCTTTCAGGGTTTATCTCTTGCCTCTCTGGAGCATCTTCCAGTCCTTCATTGGTATGGCAGTATTTCAACAAGTTCGTGGAAAAATAGAATTAAAAGATAATGTGAAACTTTCCATGTACTTTTTGAATTACCCTCGTATTAAAATACTTGAAGCTCTCAGTTAACACGTATTTTATGTGATTCATTCAGATGTCATCACATGGCTTTCCCTCTTTCTGGTTGCCCTCTCTCCTGAAAACACATCTGCATGGATAACTCCCAAACAGCATTCAAGAGTCATTACAAGAGTAATTTTCTCTAGAGTATTTTCTAGATTATGTGCCCTTACTCCGATGACCTTAGCCTCCCAAGCACACCTCTACCTTATTGCTTACTACAATTATTATAAAATTAATTCAACTTACTTTGTAAGTCCCATCTTATTAAGAATTCCTAAATATCTGCATCTTTAAGATTTATAAGGTATTTTATACTTTAGGCATATTCAAGTATGTTAATAATATATAAAATTACGTATAATAACAATATAATAATATATAATATATTCAAGTTTGCTAATAATATATAATATAGAAATATATAAAGTTTCTTAAACATACACAAATAACTACTTAGATTACTGATTGTTTAAGGACAAACATATCAAGTGTAGTATATAGACAATATATGATAATTTGTGTAGATATGCTCTATTACTAGAAAAAGAGATATATAAACGTGAACGTAGGCTATATAAATTTACATTCATAGTCACAGTGAATGTGTGCTAAACTTAAGAGACAATATATATTCTCCAATCATTTGCTGTGCTCATAAAATGTTTTACTAATGTTGCAGCAAAAGACTGCTTTAGACTGTTGTTTTCTTATAGGATTGGAGGAGGGGTAGAAAATGGACGGAGATAAAATTGAAGGGCCATTTGAAATCAAACCATACATTATAAATTTGCTATCTAATGGCTGCAAAGGAGTTGGCTCTCAGTTTTATTTCAAAAGTATAATGTCAGATATTAATAAAAGCAATGTGATTTTTTTTAAGGAATTTACCCTCGTGATTGATATCAACCCTACATATATTCTTTAGGATGATCAAACTAGGTATTATTAATACGAATCTCAAAGAAGACCATATAATATTAAGGACTAACAATTACTGGTAAATATATTGTCCTATCTCTTAACAGTTTTAAGGCCTAAATTTTTATTTGCTTAAATACAACTCAAAAACTATACTATCAACACAAGTGCTAATTATGGCAATACTGCTGCTTAGATGCAAAATGATGCAAAATGAAATTGTGCCAATGAGCACACACAAGGAGAAAAAAAGGGTTTAAACCAAGGCTATAAAATAAAAATTATATTGGGGCCGGCCCGGTGGCGCACTGGATAGTGCGCCGCTTGGGAAGCGCGGCAGCGCTCCCGTCCGAGGGTTCGGATCCCACGTACAGACCGGCTCCCGCTCACTGGCTGAGCGAGGCGCGGGAGCAACGCCGAGGCTTGCGATCCCGTCGCCGGTCCCCGGTCCGGTACGGGGGCAACACTGAGGGTTGCGATCCGTAGCCGGACACGGAAAAAAGACAAAAAAAAAATTAAAAAAAAATAAAAATAAAAAAAATAAAATAAAAATTATATTAATCGTGTTATACCACTCTGAACACTGCTGATGTAAAGTTAAGTTTTGAATCATATTATATTATTATCCTTCAAAATCAATCAGAAACAAGCAAGATCAATAAAGAAACAATAATATGTATTTTGTGGTGCCAATATTTATGGAAAAACAGAATGTATCTCCATTAATTTCAAATATTTTTGCAATCAGTGTTAATCACCATAATGAAATCTGGACCTTGGCAGCCTACATCTTCTTAAACAGAGTTGAAATGATGCCTCACATAAGACAGAGCCTTTTATTCAAGGAGTACATCAAGATTTGTTTTCAACACCTAAAGCTTTAAAATATAATGTGCTTAGATGTTGTAATTATACATCATAAGCTCCTAATAACTTGTCAGCTTAAGCTGAAGTTGATGTATATTATTCACCAAAAAATAATACTCTCCCTTGAATAAATATATCTGATTCTAGTATTTTGATGGGCTTTCAGTCATCACATATAAATATTTATCAATTTTCATATCCGGTAATAGTTATGTAGTTAATGATTTTTTTAATAACTAAAATGAGTTGCTATGGTCTCTCTTAACTTGGCCTGCATAGTAATATGAATACACACATAAACAACATATTTATGCCACAAGAGTACTAAAAAGGCTGAGATTTAACAGATATGCTGTTTTCCGTTTTCATTTACATAAGAAAATAGAATGGTATGTGAATTAAGATATTTAGAGAGTATTAGGACTACATTAGTTTGAGCTGAATTGTCATAACATTCACAAACCAGAAACATACAAGTATCATCTTTAATAGGATAAAATTGTGCCTGTAGCTAAAAGCACAAGAAAGCAGGCAAGTGCTTAAAACAATTTGGGGTGATAAAGATGTCTAAGAATTAGATTTAAGAGAAATGCGATCTTAGGATATTGGGAGGAATACTTGTAATTCATTTAGTTAATTACAAAGCGTATATTTCTAAGCTGTGACACGTGCAAGCATGTTTGTATGTTAATCTACATAATCCTCAGAGATTATTATTATTATTTGTCGGGTCCACCACCGGCCGACCAGAACAACCCTAGCCTCGTTCCTTCTGGTGGGCGAGCAAACGGCCCAGATTACTCTTTCCCTCCTTGGAAGGAGATGGGGAAAGAGAGCCGTGAAGAGAGGTGAGCACACCGCCAGCCCCAACCAGCCCAGTTAAAGGACACTCAGATGCAGCGCAGGGTCTGTCGAGCAGTTCCGTTTATTATCACACAAGCACTTGCTTTTAATGGCAAATGGGGAAGGCAGGTTTTTTACATCCTCCAATCAGCTTAAGGGTTCCTGTCTCAATGCCTATCTATTGCAATCACGCAGTGTTCACGAGTGTGGCCAATAAGGGCTTAGGCAAGGTTCCCGCAGACACTCCCACCCTACTTCCTCCCAGCGCCATCTTAGGCTGCCACGTTAATCCACTTTTTTTTTTTTTTTCCTTTTTGTCTTTTTTCATGTCCGGCAACGGATCGCAACCCTCCGTGTTGCGCACGTACTGGACCGGGACCAGCAACGGGATCGCAACCCTCGGTGTTGCCCGCACACCTCGCTCAGCCAGTGAGCGGGAACCGGTCTGTATGTGGGATCCGAACCCTCGGCGGGAGCACCACCACACTCCGAAGCGGCGCGCTGTAGCAGTGTGCCACTGGGCCGGCCCTTCTTGTCCTTTTTGAGACCGGCCGCACTGCACTCAGCCAGTGAGGGCTGTGAGCCCACCGGTCATCCCTGTATAGGATCCAAACCCGTGGTGGGAGTGCCGCTGCACTCCCAGCGCCGCACTCTCCCCAGTGCACCACGGGCTCGGCCCCCACGGTAATCCACTTGTAATGTCACTTAAGGTGACGTCACTTAAGGCCCGACAATTATTATTATTATTATTATTATTATTATTGTTATTGCTAGCTAGAATGGGCAGTATATTATAATAAAAATAGTTTCAATAAGCGGTTTTTCTTAAAAGTGAATTTAGAATTGTCGTCTTTATATATTTAAAGTGGACGTGTACATATGTGTAACACATGTATGGCCCAATCAAGCTAGGGAAGAATACATGGAGTGGTTTCATTCTCATACGGCAAATTGCTCTTGAACTCCAAGCAAATTCAAGGAACTATACCCATATAAAACTATGTGAGTATAATTCAATATTGGTAAAATAATAATGGTAACTATATTAATAATAAGCTGTACTATTGACATACATAACCATTATAGAAAATGTGTAGAACGCCACTACTTTGAGCATGTGTGGACATGTATATCTCTCTATTACTGACAATGAAACCCAGTCCTATATCTATGTACCCATGGTATGCAGTGTGTGTGTCATTCTACCAGTCTCAACACCAATTTTAAAATGATTGCCAGAAAATGCCCGCAATTCTTTACTTGTTACTAGTGACACTGGCCTGGTCACTACCAGAATGATGGTAGAGGAGACTTAAGACTCCTTTTTTCTGTCCCCCCAAATACTACCCCATGACTACCACCATCACTGTTCTGAGACGAACATGACAACGTGTCCAGGAAGACATCATCTAAGCTAACGCCACTATTCTCCACAATTCTGTGTTCTCCTAAAGGAGCCCAAGAATCCCAGACCATTTCTCCTCTAATAATCTTCTGACCTCATGGACGTCTGACATATGCAGGACGGTAATCATGTCCCCTCACCCACCTCGACCGTCGTCCACGCCGCCCTGTGGAACTCTTGGCTCCCCATGAGCGCAAGAACTTATAACCTCAACAACATTCTTTCCAAGTTTTATCTGAATTTTGGCTGTAACTGAAATCAGGTGCTCTCCTGAGGCTAGTGGAATTTTTGTTTTATTTTTCTGTGCCTGTCTTAAGCAGAAGCTGTTTCATCCTCATTTCTGTTTTGCCACTAGTTCTGATGGTCTTCCAGGCATCCTTTACTCTCCACTGTGGTCTCCAAGCCATGTTCTTCTTTCTCTTTTAGTATGTATTTATCTTCGTCTGTCTTTTACCAGTTCCTTTTTTTCTTCTTCAGAATAATTTACGTGTCTGTTATATCTCAAACTCTCTTGGCTTTTATTATTTGAGGTAACCTTTTTATCCGTTCTTCCAGACCACCACTTCAATGCTTAAAAAAATTGGCCTGTGTTTCAATGTTTACTTTTTTAGTTTATAAATTATGCTTTTAAGTTTAGATAGTCTTAAATTCCTTAAATACTCTTGTTTTTATATTCCCCTCCTACCAGATATTTATCTTACTCTGCCTACAACATACTTAACTGTGGCCCGGTTGTTCAAATGTATTCTCCTCTATTTGCATCATATCAAAAAAGTCGGTTATTATTCAATTTCGGCCCATTCAGTCTCAAGTATAGTCATTAGAATTTCCCTATTAGTAGGATTCCTGCAGGTGATAACAAGCAGAGTCACTGTTGTGCTGTGGACTCAGGTTAAAGGCTTAACCCTCAGTCCTCTCCGAAGAGATCTATTTGAAACAATTCTGACCTCTCATCTCCCTATATTCCCCTGTTTCAGGAGAACTGAAGTCCCAGATCGCCAGTCGTCCCTACCCGGCATTCAGGGGTCACAAATCTCTGACATAATTGTACAGAGTCGACACAGAGATTACCCTTGAGGTCCATATCCCACAAATGCCACCTACCACCTAGGACTTCTTTTCCTTTTATTTCTTACTCTAGGTTTTGAAGATACTCCCCTATTAATTGCCCAATCCACATAGTATTACTTCTGTTCCATAAATGCGATCTCCGATGAGTTAAGCGTGTCATCAAAACTTCTTTTTCCAATGGTCTCAGCAGCTGTCTAGGTCGAGAAAGTCAAGTAATTCAGAGTTGGGAACGGAGGACAAAAAAATGATGTTTAGGTGCTGTGCGGTCAGGCCTCCCAGGTGACTGACTCTTGTCTAATTTTATTTTTATTTTGTTTATTTATTTATTTTTTGTCCTTTTTTCGAGACCAGCCGCACCGCGCTCAGCCAGTGAGCCCTGTGAGCGCACCGGTCATCCCTATATAGGATCTGAACCTGCGGCAGGAGCGCCCCAGCGCCACACTCCTCCGAGTGCGCCACGGGCTCGGCCCTTATTTTTATTTTAATGGTAGAACTTATCTCTTGAGAATAATTGATGGCATTTACGCCTGAAATTTGAGCCATATTTAAAAATATATTTTTCTTTATGTCTATGTTTTACTGCCTTCTGTGGTGGCAGAATTTGTTAAAGTGACTTCTATATTCTTGATTCTTTGGGTTTGATGGAGTCAATACAGAAAATCTTCTTTCCTCTGAGTACGTATCAAAATAAAAAGAAAGCACAGAACTCAGGTAAGTAGAAACAACAATTCCAGCTTTACTTCTGATACAGCTCTTAGAGGTTATGTCTTTGATATGGGACAATGATGGGTTCCTCACACTGAACTTCAAAATTGTGAGACTGATCCATACTCTCGAGCAGTGCTGCAGAGCCACGGCCCTTCTCGAGCACTCAGGACGTTGTTGCTAAGTTTACCATACGGCCTAGAGCAGAGGAAAAATGCACTCCTGCAGGAGGAGTAAGGGAGAGAGCAGACAGACGGACAGAGTGAGAGCTGAGCTCCTCTCTGCAAACCCATTTTGGCACAGGATTAGGATAGGTGGCAGAGAGACCAGGAGTGTGACCGTAAGAGAAGCCTGCTCATAACATAAATATAGGGCAAGGGAGCAAATACTTATGTAAATTTTTAAGATCTATGTTGTTTTCTTGGCCCACCTCTGCACAGGCAGAGTTGTGCAGTGACAAGGAACATCAATCTGTAGTCAGTCTGTTCAATCCTGGCTCTGCCACTGACTAACTCGAGGACTTTGCGTACGTTATTGAAACTCATTTGTCATAGTTTCCTCCTTGCAATCACAACAATGAGGGTATAATTGTGAGCAGTAAATATTTTAACATATGTAAGTCACAAAGAACTGGCGCCCACAAACTCTGTAGAAATGTTTACTCTTTCCCCCCTCTACAGTCTATAGGACATTGACATTACAGCCAACGTTCTGGAAATAAATTGAGCCCATTTATCTGGATACTCTCTAAAGCAGTTTATTTTTAATAGTAAACATTTTATATCATTTTACCATTATAATTTAAATGAATTATCAGAGGTGTCTAAATGTAGATAAATTTATATGCTTTTTAAAAATATTAAGTTATTCAGTTTTAACATTCCCATAAAATGGCACAATTACACTATGTTGTTTAATATTCAAAGGCTTATATACCGTTGCTTTTCAATTGTAAAGGGCCTTTTTTGGGTGACATCAAGCATCTCAGGTGCAGAACGACTTTAAAGAGTGAACCACCTGCAAATCTGGAGGAACAGTCTTCCAGGATGGGGATACCAATGCAAAAGTCTGAAAGAAGCGATGTCCTCGATGTGCTCGAGAAACAGAAAGAAGATGAACAAGGGTAGAGTGGCGAGAAAGAGGAAAACGTTTTGGTAGCTGATCAGGTTGGATATGTAGATGGGCTGTTCTACCTCAGGCTCTCTGTGTCACAATAATGACTTTGCGTTTTGTTTAAATGTGATGAAATACATAGGAAAATTTTGAAAAGCAGAATTACATGATCTGATTTCTGTGTTTAAAAATCACTCTGGCTGCTATGTGGAGAACTAACTGTGGGACTGCAAGACTTCGGGGGATGATAAATCCTGATTTCTCCAGACACTTCTGTTTATACATCTTGTAATTATTAATAACACTCTTTCACTCTCAAAAGGGTCATGGTTTAGATATTAAATTATATGGTAACTGTAGCAAGAGTGGAGGCTAGGGGGCTGGTAGCCAGCTATTGAAAGAGTTCAGGGCAGGGATGACAAGCATCACAGGATGTAGGTTTGCCTGTGAACGTGTAGAAATGGGGGTGGTGGTTGGGGGTTGAGGAGAACAGAAAACACAGTAGTTATTTTCTGTGATTCTGAAGAAGTTGCATCTACTGGTTGGGTACACATTGAATACCCTCATACATCCAAACTCATATGCATATATGTTTATAATATTTAACACTAATATTCATACACATGCCTTTACTCTGCCAGTGTGTGTATGTATGTATATATATGATAGTATGTGCATATATGTGTGTATGTACAGTGTGTGCATAAACTTATATATGCACATATATATATATTTGATTAATAATAATATCTGATATTTATTTTATAGACCACTTATTATATATTCTTACTGTTTTAAAAATTTTGTTTACAATTTCTTTTGTTATTATAATTACGTTAGCTAAAATATTGTATGTCATCTAACCATACCTTTGTTTTTAATCCATAGAAGAGTAAGAAACATAAGCATTTTCATTTGATTATTTGAGATATAATAATGTATAATTTATTTAGATCATGAAGCACTAATGCTATGTAAGTATGTTTAATGCATAAATGAGTATAATTTTTTAAGTTTAGTTTTGACTTACTATACAATGTCAGTCAAAGGTTATAGGTCAGCAAATTTCTGGTAGTACGAAGCTATTTCATAGCTTGTATGGTAGTGCAAAATGTGACCAATTAGTGAAAATTTAATTACAGTAAAATTTGAGTAATTTTTAGAAAAATACTGTTTTTAACATTTTTAGTAACTGTGTAGGAATGGTTAGAATAATGTTGCCAATTAGGTGTCTTTAAGTATTAAAACATTGTTTCCAGGTTTGAGTAAAACAAGACACTAAACATTCATATTAAAATTAGTAATAAACTGCTTAAAAATAGTTTTCTCTTTTAAATAATTACTCTTGACTATAGTTTTAAATAGCTGAACATATTATATTTTAATTGACAATGGTTTCTACAGTACACTGTGGTTGAGTGAATCTGTCAAAAAAAGTTTCTATGATATTTGAATAAAAATATATTTATGCATTTGTTTAGATTTCAGCTTTCCTACAGAGCAAAATGCAATAAGATGATATACAGAGATATATTTAATAGACTTGTAGAAGGAAAAATAAATTTGAAAAACTTCTAATTAATAGAAATGCAAAAAAAGACAGTGATCAAACATGGAAAGATACAAAATGACCAGTTGTGAAAGCTAAGTTAGCATTGATTAGATAAATATCATGCGGAAAAAATATATTGGCAATTATAAGATTTTTAAAATGCTTTTTAAAACCAGGTTTGTGAATAGAATGCTTGCTTAATTCTGAGGAAAATACTAGTTCGAGGAAATATATTGCTTTGCACTGTTTTACCATAGCATTGTTAATGTTGTCTATCTTCAGGTTTTCACCCAATAAACCCAAGTTATTCAGGAGTACGTCCCATCAGAATGTTTAGCTTTATCTATTATAAAAGTTTACAATACTTAAAAGAACATTAAATTAGTGAATTTATAATTATTGTCTAAGTAAACTTAATTCAAGTGTGCAAAACATGGTGATTGTATGAGGAAGCTGAGTTAGGCATAATACATTTTTAATGACCCTTAGCAAGCCCTACACAACTAAGTTATTAATAATTAAAATGTATATTCCTAAATAGCTTTTAGATCTATAATAGTAACAAAATGAAATTAAAATATATTTAATCCACCAGAAAATTTAATTAGTACTTCAATGTCCATGTTTCACCTGAAAACTGTGATTTTCAAGTCTTCAAATTTTCACTAATAATATTTAGCTGTAATGGTATATTGAAGCATGAAATGGCTTCTACTTTGCATATGACCTTTTCTTTTTCTATTATGGAACACCCTCTGCTCTCCTTTGACAAATATTCAACTATACCTAAATTTCCAAGGGTAACTTTTCTTTAATTTTGTGAATATTCATTTCGTTTGTATGGAAAAAGCTAGACATGAAACAAACTAACAAAAAAACAGTAAACCAGTAATAGTTTATGATTCTGGGAACCATTCATCCAGGAATTCACATTCTAGAGGAAAAGATAGACATAAAGTCGTTCTGTTATGGATTCATCTGTGCTTCATATTTTTAATGTAGAAAAATACAGTGTATTAGAAGGCCTTCTGGCTATTGCTAAGTGAAGAAGTTGGGGAGATATAGCCCTCAGCACTGTTTATGCAAATTTTAAAAATGCAAATAGCCTAAATAACAGTATATATTTTACCAATATAAAAACAGTAATTTTAGAAATATGTTTCAAAACAAAGTTTTGATGGGGAAGGAAATGAGAGTGGTGAGTGTATTAAACATGAATAAATAAGGAAATAGCCTAAGCACAGGCTTGTTCAGGACCAAGTATGAACTATTCAGTGAGCTGAAGGATGTGATTGCGGTAGACTAGATGCCCCTCCCCAACTTCACTGAAGCTTGATCCCCACTGTGACTGTTGAGGGTGGAAAAATCTTATTATGTTAATTGAAAGGTGGGAACTTGAAGAGGTGATGAGGTAATAGGACCACGCTGTAATGAATGGATTAGAAATGGTGGTCATGAGTGTGGTTTGGAGGGTTTTAAAGGGCAGCAAGAAGAGTCTCTCTCTCTCACTCTCTCTGTCTCTACTTCCACCATCGTGCAACGTGACATCCCTGGTCACTGTCCCACCATCCGGTGGCCTTTGGACTTCTTAGCCTCAGAAACTGTAAGCAATAAATTTTGTTTCCTTTATAAATCACCCAGTTTCAAGTGTTTGGTTACAAGCAATAGAAACGGACTAATACAATGATTAAACCAATTTTCTGTATCTGGGGTCAGAAAATAATCAAAATAATTGCTTCTATTTCAGTTGACTTTATTCCACCATAATTGCATTATTGAAATGGATATCTACTTTTTTTCTACCAGTTAAAACTTATTGAATTCTTACATGTAGGGAGCATTGTACTATAAACTAATAGAACTGCCAGTCTTTTTCCTTATACAAATATTATATACATTTTTTAAATGATTCTATTGACTAGAAAATTTAGTAGCCCCAGTGTTGCTTCTCCTAAACCAAGGTTAATTGTCAAATAAGTGCAATTTAGAGTACTTTATGTGATAATTTGATGAGAAGCATATTTTAAGTTTGCACTTAAAATAAAAAATGTATTTGAATAACAACTATATGTATACTATACCCTATACACAATGGAAATTTAGTGAAGAATAACTTACACAAAAAATAAGCCTCCTGGGGTTTACATTGCTAGTTTGAACAATATAAAATTATTGTACTTGAAGTTCAAAAACAATTGATCATAGCAGTGTCATATAACTTAACACATCCTTTTGGTAAAAGTTCTTACGAACCATAAAGTACTAAGACTGAAAAGCAAATAAATAGCACAAAGTTATGTCAGGAACACAGAAAAATGCTATTTGAACTTCTTGTGATGACTTCTTATTGAATATCATAATTAACAGAGGAGGCAACAGTTAAATAAAAATCATAATCTCCTACTTAAGGAAATTACAACATTGGTATGTCAGGTCATCGAGAAGTCAAATACATATATTATTTGCATAACTCTAAATTAAAGTGCCTTTATTAATTTATACCATAATAACATGTTGTGGAATTTGTATAATTAAAGAAATAAAATGGTGTGTTTAAATAATAAATAAATAGTATACAAATAATTTTTAAAACCTTTTTATGATAAACATTATTGCACTATTTTCTTAGAATTTATTTTCACTCTTTTGGAATATACTTAGAATGCTACATTCCTAAATTGACAGTTATTTTTGTTCCCACATTTATGGCTTTTTTTTTTTTTTTCAAATAACTGAGTGTATGTGGGTAATATGGATTTACTTTTAACAGAAAATATGATAGTATTTCAAAAAGTTCATGGAAAAATAGATGTACAAGATAATACAAACCTTTCCATGAACTTTTTGAAGTACCCTCATTGCACCCAAAAAGATGACCTACATATAAGGTATAAAGATACCTTATAAAAGATAAATAAATCAAGTTCTTAATCATTATCACGTACATTAAAAAAAATGTATCCCTAAAGAGACAATTCTTGTTTTACAAGAAAATTTCAATGAGACATATAAATAGATTTCCATTTCCCCACATTGAGGGCACTCTCTCTTTAGTTCTGAGGTTTTAAGAGAAGATTTTTCTGGGTTTTTAATTATTTTTTTTTATTTCTAATTGACAAATAATAATTGTATATATTTATGGGGTACAATATGATGTTTTGATACATGTATACATTGTAGAAAAATTAAATCAAGATAATTAACATATCCATCACCTCACCTGTTTTTTGTTTGGTTTTTTTTTTTTTGGTGAGTGTTTGAAATTTCCTCTTTTAGCAATTTTAAAATACACAATAAATTATTATTAACTATGGTCACCATGCTATGCAATAGATCTCTAAAACTTATCCCCCCAGTCCAACTTAAACTTCACACCCTTTTACTCCCCCACCCCCATCCTCTGGTAACTACTGTTCTAATCTAAAGAGAAGATTTTTGACACAAAGTTAAGGCAGAGACCAGTTCCTTAAAGAAATATGTTTTTGTACTTTGTAAACTTGTGGGAAATTAAAGAATATATTTTTATATTAAAGAATATAACTGGAAAATATTGCAAAATTCACTAATGAAATACAAAATTTAAATACTTAATATCTTACAGTTGTGAAAATAAAAAATAAATAAAGATGGAGAGCTAGAAGCATTAGAAAATTGGCAGTGCTGTAGGCAATAATAATTGGTTACTTGTATTTAAAATATATTGTTTGATATTTAGGTAAATTGAAAGACTCATTACTTGATGTCATGGAACAAAATCAGACCTGATGATAGTTTACTAAGTTGTTATGTTTGTGGAAACTAAAATAAATTTTCTCTGAAGGATTTTATATGACTTGATGAAAATCTGCACATAAATTAAGAAAAACATTTTGAATTTGGTGATGTTATGTAAAGTCATCAGAGAAATATTCAGTGACAAATGTCATTCATCTTGCACATGATAAAGAAATTGGCATTTGAAAAGTGATTTTCAAGAAACGTCAAGGACAGATGTGCTTTCTACATGTTCATCTTTTTTAAAAGTCATATTGGAGTACAAGAGGTTAAATATGATAGAGAAAAAAGCAAATTTGGCAGAGTTTAGAATGAGAATCCTCTAATTTTAAAATATACAGCTATGAACATTGATTATAATAATGACATTTTGTAAAATAGTTTTTATAAAAGATATTTATGTTTATGTCAGTGGGGTAAAAGTCTAAATTTTCATGACTTAAATTATACATGCAGAACAGTCATGAAATACTTTTTTTTTAAAGATTAAAACCATCTATAATTTTATAATCCCTACATAACTGCTATTGATGTTTTTTGAATTAGACATCTATTATGCAAACTTACATAAATATTTTACATATACAGTCAACCCTCTGTATCTGTGGTTTGGTTCCAGGCCCCATCACCATACCAAAATCCAAGGATGAAATACTTTTTAAATATCTGAACAGCCGCCCGGTGGCTCACCTTGGAGAGCACGGTGCAAATAACAAGAAGGTCGAGGGTTCTGATCTCCATCCAATACTGGCCAGAAGACAAAAAAAAAAAAAAAAAGGTCTGATTCATTTTGTCTTAAATTACCATTATTGACCTGTAAACATTTAAATTTAACGTACCTGTTTTCCAATTGGTGTGCAAGTTCATATTACTGACTTTTATACGACAATGCATCAAACATACCTGGCATTTTTATATTTTCCTACTCATTCAAAGTTACTTTTACACTACTGGCCCAAAGATGGTAGGTGGAAATGTGGACAAAGTAAGGCTATCAAATTCTTCTATCTGAACGATGCAAGTGACACAAGGACTGGAAAAAGTCAGAGCTTCTTCCTTCTAAGGAGAAAACAGTGGCGGCCTTTCACTCCTGCACGTTTTCAGAACGTCCTTGCTCCCATCTTTCCAGCGGTCTACTGTGTGGCTTTACTTTTGCATTCTGTGAGTTATCCAAAATTAACTCAATAAATCCCTTCTTTCTATAAGTTAATCATATTTATTTTGTATTGCTGGCGATAAAAGTAACCTGCCAATACGAAGTCTTTGCAGTAATTATTTCTGCTAGAACTGCATTGTCAACATAAAATAATTAAAATGGAATGCATTTTTACATTTTCATATCAAAGCTTTTTAAGTTCCTTATTCTACTAGCTGTTATCGATATACCTGAATACCATTAAAATATATGTGTTAATTTTATCATACTGATTATTTCATATATATATTCTTCCTTGGAATGTTATTAAGAAGTCAATATTTTTTTTTTTTTTTTTTTTTTTTTTACATACCTAATTGTTATAACACAGAATTCTTTACATGCATGCAATATTATTTGTGTAGTATCACTTAATATTTCATATATTTGCTTCTTGAATTTTAAAAATTTTAAATTTGAAGTTGTGTAAACGGTTTCTTCATCTTTTCCATCACACATCAGTCACTGAGGACTACAGGATTTTAGCACACAGAAAGACCTACCTCTTTCTGTAACGGCATAAACTACACTTAAGTTTTAAAACTTCAGTTATGACTCCACATTATTGAGTAACAACATATATCCTTATACCTCCTCTCAATATTGTTTTCAATGACACAGCTTCTTTCTTCTGTCATACCTGAATATGGTGGAAATAAATTAGTGAAGACACAAATTAAACATCATTATCTAAGAAAGATACATCATAGAAGAAAGGAATATTGCTGTAATTTTGATATACCGTAATTAAGAAAGTCTTTTTTATTCTTTTCCGTTGAAAAGATTATTTTTAAAAATGTATCTGGATATGTGACATAGATTGCCTTTTTTCATATACACTTGGTTTAGAAATTGCTTTTTACCCTCACCAGCTGACTTTGACTATATTTATATATGCCAGAAAGAAGTCCGGGAACACAGCCTGTGAACCAATTAAAACATTTTCTTTAAAAGCAAAGTTCTACCAGCAGGGAGAAGTTTGAAGAATGAATGACAGTTCCATACTTACGCAAATTGAAGTTGCGTAATTGCAAACAGGAAATGTAAAATACTTGATTTCACAGGAGTGCAAATGGGAAAGTTCTGGATAACTGTGTAGCAATTCCAATCAATAGGATAATTTTTTGTTAAATTGTTTAGGAAAATAATTGCCCCAAGCAAATTGAGAGAATCTTCTCAGTGCATACTTAAGGTAATGGCTATGTGTAATAGTAAATTAACAAACTTTACATTATTGTTAGTTTGATTCATATGTTCTTTTTTTATCAAATATGTATTAAATACCAAAGAATGTTATGTTTCTAAGTGTAAAGCTCTTTTACCTGCCCGTAACACTGCCAACTGGGCCAATTGTCATGCTAGGGCTGGGTCTGGAGCTCACTGCCAACTGGGCCAATTGTCATACTTTACATTATTGTTAGTTTGATTCATATGTTCTTTTTTTATCAAATATGTATTAAATACCAAAGAATGTTATGTTTCTAAGTGTAAAGCTCTTTTACCTGCCCGTAACACTGCCAACTGGGCCAATTGTCATGCTAGGGCTGGGTCTGGAGCTCACAGACCCCTCAAGCCCGTTGTCCAGATTGGGTCACAAACCCTTCCCATGCCAGGCTGGGTCCCCAGACCCCTCACATGCAGGTCTATGATCTAGGTGACCAGCCAAAAGGTCCTTGGAGCTGTAGGTTCAAAAACATGGCTGCACAGAGCGGCATCCATCGGAGGCAGTCACCAGCCAAGTTGGCAGTGCCTCCCATGCACAATAACTTCACTCACCCACACACAATTTGTTTACTGAACCACCCCCAACCGGCCCTAAGAAGAGCGGAGCCTGATTAAATTATTCTATTTTCCCAACAGCAAGAAATGTGAGAATGAGTAAATTTTAATTCTAATATAAAGTAATTGCAAATAAAATGAACATACAGGTATACATAAGGCTAGTTAATGTGATAGCAATATTTTTCACTTATGCTATGAAATGCATGTTACAAAAATACAAATTTTTCTTCATCAAGTGTGGAAAGATATCTAATGGACAGAAATACATTTTCACATAAATAAAATGCATTTTTAAGATTATACATCGCAAATGACACAGAAAATTTAAAAATGATAGAAAACAAATTTTTCCACAGATATATGTCAATTCTATAGCATTATTAGCATCATAACAAAAATAGAATAGAATTAAATGTAAAAACAATTAAGAGGAACTTAAAAGGGAATGTCCTATTACTATTACAATAAAAGTACTGAAAATAAAAACACAATATACCAGAATTTCTTGATTTTTTTTTAGAATTTCTTGATTTTGATGAGGGAGTAGTCATTTGGAAATTTATAGCTAATAAATTGATAAAATTCAAAACCAAACAATAAAAGAGTATAATTTTTTAAAAAATCAAAATTAAATGCTGGTTCTTGAAAATAAAACTGAAATAGATCAACGAAAAAAAGATAATATGTGTAGATAAATAGCTTCAGAAAATTTTTTAAAAAGTGTGTAATTGCAGATACAAAGGAAATCAAATTGGTAAAATAATACACTTTGAGGAACTTTAGACCAAAATAATTGAAAAACTATATGAAATTGGAAATTTTATGAGAAAATAAAGAAGTATCAAAATTGTTGAAAGAAACAGAAAAACTTCTCATTATAACCAAGATTGTAATGCCAGTAAATTCTCCTACAGAATAGGCCACCAATCTCAATCAGATAAAAAAGCAAATGATAAATGTACCCTGAAGAGAACAGAGTTTATCACAATCTGTTCAAAGTTTCCTGTCTTTTAACGGGAAAACAAGCAGCAAAGTTAGTTGTCATTTCATCTGTGTCATCCATTCATACCACAAAATGCGTATAAAAAATAAAAACAAAAACTCTTGCTTTGGACTACCGTGTAAGAATAGATTGCAGAGTGACAACCGTGGATGCACAAAGACGGGTTAGAATGCCGCAAGGCAGGCTGTAAAAGAGTTTTTAATCTATTTGTCCTTTCCTGCATACTTTGAGAAAATATTTTGTTACTGAAGCCCTCGCTGACCACCCTACTTAATGGTGCAACCTGCACACCACATGCCATGATAATACAAACCTCCCATTTTAAGATGCTCTCTCCTTCTACCATACTAAACTCTTTGCGTACTTTTTTTTTAAAGATTCTGCTATCTTTACCCTAATTACAATATAGTTTTTATCACATCAGGGATCATTTTCTGTCTTGCTCACCTGTAGTAGGCATGTAACAAACACTTCTTGCTGAATAAAGTTAGGAAGAAATTAGACAATACACATATTAAGTTATTTTCTAATTCTTCAGAATTTTTCAGTTTTTGCTACCTGAATTTTACTGAATATATCAAACTTATTGGTTTTGCATTTTCCATCCATTTGAACGATTAGAACCATACAGAATGTGTTGATGGGTGAAGAATAGTTAACCACAAGATAAATGGAATGAACCACTGCTATTTTTCTGCCAGATTAAAGAAATATAGCAATTTACTCATTTATGTTACATGTTTCATCACAGTCCAACTTATTGACATTTTCAGAAATAGTGTAATTAAAAATTGAATTTCTACGGAGATAATAGCCCAGAATGAAATTGATCTTTTCTTTTCCAAAGTTAGAAAAAAACACCACTGAGCATCTAGATGCCTCATTGTAGGCCAGATATATCCCAGGCCGAATTTTTTAATGCCAGCAATATTCAGAACTGGTTGTGAAACTGGCACAGGCTGAGTTTACAAATTATGGACTCAGCACCTGCAGCAGAGATAAAACCAGGGAGGAAAGAACAGTGTTTATTACTATACCATTTATCAGTGTATATTCATATCTTTTTTCTGATTTAAAAAAAGTTTGTATTTGAAAAGTTGTAACGAAACAATAATATAAATAACCTCTGGTGCTTAAATAAAATTCTGATTAGCTAAAAAAATAGAAAGTATTCTCTTAACCTGGCCTAATGTTCTAGGATCATAATGGTGCACAGGGAGAATATGTTTTCCAAAGAGTTAAAATGTTTCTCAGATAGTTCCAAAGCTTCTCATTTTATGAAGTTCTTATTTTATGGTGTTTAATATACATTTAGAGCCATATGTCTCTTCTGATTTGAAAGTCAGATGAAATGAGTCGAATAAAAAGACTGGCATTTAGATGGTTATCTGCATATAAATTAATGTGTTAATTATGCTTCCCTGAATCACATGTAAAGGCATTTACACAGATGAGTCAATGTTAATTTTTAAAAGTGGACACATTATTATTGAGTATTAGAATCTCACCTGACTATATTTGTGAGAATTGTTTGTGAATATACAGATAAAAAATACAAAAATAGTTAAAATTTCCATATCAAAGAACATACACTGACAGAAGATAGTAAATAGCTAAGTGACCAATGTAAAAATACACGGAAAATCTGCCTTACAAATGTGTTATATTCTTAAACTGAAACCATTTAAATATTATATATATGATATTTTAACCAAATAGGTTCTCAGGTTTGAACATTAGTCTCAGGTTCAGATTTTTCACCTGCTGCTGGCACAAAAGTTTGTTCACCTATTATGCAAATAATATCATAATTTGTCTTCAAGGTTATGCTTACTTCTCTTAATTCAGTTCATTTTCTTGTCCAGTAAGAGATTTATTTTACATTGCAAAGGCCAAGTAACAAAAAACATCGCATTTAAAAAAATTTTTAGCTATATTTTAATGGGAAGGACTTTAAGCAGTATCCAATCCTCCATCCAGGCAAGAACAGAAATCTTAATTTTAGTTTTTAGTGATCTCTTTGTGTACCCCATAATGTTATTAGAAGTGGGAAGAATAGAAATTATTGTAGGGGAGGAAAGATTTTCCTTTTGTTCTGGGTTCTTGGCAGGAGCTCTGTGATAATAGACAGATAAACAAGAGAAAACTACACAAATGTATTTAAAATAAAAGTCCAAACCTTCAAAGGTACACCTATTCCAATTGTGACTCAAAACTAAAACCAGTAAACCTTCTATGACTTAAAATCAATAAGCCTTTTCAGGGCTTAACTACAGATGCAAGAGTTGTTTCCAAAGAGGGTGCGAAGGAAAGAGCCCTTGTGATCCAGAGCCCTCCTGCAGATAGCCGAAAGAAAGAAAGATTTAGACAAAGCCCCTGAGAACTGGCAACAGCTGGTAGAACATCAGCTACAAATCGTGTGCAACCCACGTTTTCATCCACCTATCTACCTATCAGATGGCTGCCTGAAGACATGGGCCTCACAACATATGTCCCCCAGCAGGCAGAAACCAAACTGGTTACAAAGGCAAGCTCTTTAGGCAGGAAATGAGACAAATAAACAATAGCTGTCCCTGGGAGAGAAAGGATCACAAAAAGGTGGATACCCAAAAGCAAGTTTACAAGAGGCATAGTTCAAAGAACTTATTTCTTTCAAATGTTTTTCTCCTGCTAATGTAATATGGAAAGAGAAAAGAAAAGCAGACTTTTGCCATTGGATTGGATCCTGCAGACAGAAATCTGGGAGGCTGACTTTGGTAAGAATTTTTACCTTTTGGGTGGTTTGGTCAGAGGCCTGGGGTGTCAACTTTAGTCTCCAGGCCAAACAATATGTCCCAGCCCTCCGTGTTAATCCTTCTCATCCTTGTTGCCAGAAACTGTAGGGAGAAAAACATCTTTTCCTTCCACACTTCTAGGTTCTTGGCCGGGGCTCTTTTCCAAGACAAAAGCACACAAATTTATTTAATATAAGTGTTACGTGACATGGGAGGCTTCATAAGGAAATGAAGACTCAAAGAAATGATTAAACCAGGGTGGTTTTACATTAGGTTTGATGAAGTGTGGAAAGTCATGAAAAAAATGTGATAGGACAAAGGAGTATTAACTAATGAGCAGTAAACTGGGGGAAACGTAGCAAGGCCTGTATGTCAGGACTCCTTTCTGCACCCCGCTATCTTCAGACAGAGATGTTTCTTTCCTTTGGGTATAGCTCGGGCATCTCTCCCATGAAGACCTGTCGTTTCTTAATTCAACATACCAAGGCACTATATTTGGGGGTAGCATGCTCTGAACCTTGTCAAGTTTAAGTACTGAATTTTCAACAAGATGTTGTTGACTTATTTTCAGGTTAATTTACAAATAACTACAGTGCATTAGAAAATAAACATCATATTTAACTTGATCATGTGTTACATAAAGAATTAAAATATTATCAAAATACCTTTATTTTTATTACAATTGAAAGAATTACTAGTTGCATCTGGGCTCTTGAAAATGCTAACCTTTTAAAAACTGAGATAGGAAGTAAAGCAACTCAAAAATTGCCCTTAGACCTTTTTGTTTTTTAAGTAACACATTAGAAATACTTATGATTTTATTCAGATGCTATTCTTAGTGTTTATGTATATTTATATCATTATATACCGGTAAGGAACTTCTTGAGTTTTTTTGTTGTTGTTACTTTTAAAAGAAGAACTATTTCCCCTAAATCTGATATTCAGATTATTGTCTTCTATTTCTGATTCTAACAATTTTTTTTTTTTCCTTTTTGTCTTTTTTCGTGTCCGGCAATGGATCGCTACCCTCAGTGTCACGCCCGTACTGGACTGGGACCGGCAACGGGATCGTAACCCTCAGTGTTGTACCCGCACCTCACTCAACCAGTGAGCTTGAACCGGTCTGTATGTGGGATCCGAACCCTTGGCGGGAGTGCCGCCGCGCTCCCAAGCGGCGCACTGTAGCAGTGCGCCACCGGGCTGGCCCTGATTCTAACAATTTTATTGCTAGTTTTCTTATCATTCAGTTAGAGGTTGAAATTGGGAATACACGAGCTCTGTTGTGAGTTAATAACTATTTTCCCAGAGAAATGGTTTTCCGTTTAATTATTTAATTTCTTCACATATTTCTGATTTTTTATTTATTTGAAACCTACTTACCATTTTTTTCTAAGTCACATACTATTTTTATCACAGCTTTAGGTTTACAGAGAAATTGAGAAGCAAGCACAGATAGTTCCCATACACACCCCTCCCCAACACACACAGTTTCTCCTGTTAACATGTTACATTAGTGTGGTAATCGTTACAGTTATGAACCAATATTGATCTATTATTATTAACTCAGTTCTACGTTGGGGTTCCCTCTTTGTATTGTTCTATGAGTTTTCAAATGCATAACGTCATATAATCACCCATACAATATAAGACAGAATAATTTTGCTGCCCTATACAATTTTTTTTTCTGTTACCTCAAACACTATAATTTCTTTTTTTTGCGGGGAGGGGGGGGGTTCCTCTAATTCTTTTTTTTTTTTTTAATTTTAGTTTGTCGATATACAATGTGGTATTATAATTTCTTTGTGTTGGGAACATTCAAAATCCTCCCTTCTAGCCAATTGAAAGTATGTAATAAATTGTTAATTATAGTCACCGTATGGTGTTATAGGACACTAGATATTATTAGATATCATTCCTCCTATCTGTAATTTTATATCTGTTAAGCAACCTCTCACTATCCCCCCAAAACACTTATCTTTAAAACACGAAAATACATCTTGAATGTGCATGTCCATTGAGCTCTTCAAGCATTATATCTTAACGTTTTGTAAAAATGAATGTAGGAAGTCCCTTAAAATACAATTTTATAAATTCCTTGTAATTCATGTGTTCCTCAACACCTGCTTTAAAAGTGTTGAGTTTTCAGTGATTTATTTTTTCACTCATTTATTTTTAAGAACTTATGTTCTCCTAGTATCTTATAAATCAAAGATTAATCTGGTATATCTCCTGACTAACTATAATAACACTATGTAGTATTTAAAACTTATTAAAATATATGTGCCATCTGTTCCCCATTTAAATATCACACATTGAAATTTCTAAACTTGTACATATTAAGATGTTCTTCTTTTAATTTTTTTCTTTCCTAGAATTTTCTTCATGTTCTTACAATTGCCTAAACATAATACAAAAATTTCATTTTTCAAATCAGACTTAATTTAAGTGAAAGTATATTACAAATATGGGATAAAGTAAATTCAGTTGTACAGTGAATAGAACAGAGATTGGACTCTGGCAGAATTTGAAGTTTAAATCTTTATCCCGTCACAGTTTTATATATATATACACACACACACACACACACACACACACACACACACACACACACACACACACAGTTATATATAGTCATGCTCTGCAAAACAATGTTTTAGTCACAATGGACTGCATATGCGATGGTGGTCCCATAAGATTATAAAGGAGCTGGAAGTGTCTAACAGGCTATACCACACCTAGGTTGTCTAAGTGCACTCTATGATGTTTGTGTTATGACAGAATCACTTAATGACACGTTTCTGAGAATGTTCCCCGTCATAAAGCAAAGCATGACTGTATATGTATATGTGTGTGCATATGTACATATGTATATAAATACACATATATGTATATAAAGATATATACACATATATACACATGTACACACACTCTGTATAACAGTACAGAATTCACATATGTTGATTATCGGGTAAATTTACTTCATGTGCTTCACAGTATTTATAATGAGGAAAGTAAATACCTATCTGGCAAGGTTTCTGGGAGGATTAATACTAATGACATAATAACAATGACTAACTTTATTGTTATTGCAAGCAATCAAAATGTTTTATATGTTAACTTCAAAGAGATAGATAGCAATTATTTGCATTTAAGTAACTGCCCAATGTAGCATAGCTATTAAGTGACAAAGGACAGTCCAACCCAAGTAATCTGGGTCCTGGGTTCCATTGTCTCATTGTCTCCCAAATTAAAGAAGAAAATATATCCAGTGCATGGCTGCTCAGTGCTTTGCACACTTTTCATTGTTTAGTAGCTAATATTATTTAAATTACTCATGAAGAATAACAACTGTTACATTAAATTCAACATTACGAAAATGTAGGTTCTGCAATAGTAAGAATTTAATATTTATCTTCTAACAATGACTTTAATCTAAAACTTGTATTTCAGTTTATAATCAGTTTTCCTGCCATCTTATAATAGTTCTCATGTTTCCAAGACAATGGCAAAAAAATGTATTTTTGACTTAAGATTCTTCGTTTAAAAGCCAAAATTTTAAGTGAAAATTATTTTGTAAAAACAAAACTATAAGAATTAAAAGAAAAACATTAGCAAATAGAAACTCAAGGGTTGTTTTTAGGCAGAAATTCTGGCACAGAATTTCACCCTCAACACCCCCCTCTCCCCACATTTTGTTTTTATTTCTACTAAACATTTTAATTGCATTTAACTTTACTGAGAAATTGGAACAAATAAAAAACTGGTTCTATGTAATATCAATAAAAAACAAAATTTAGAAACAATTTTCATTGTTCTGTATGCGGTGCATCTGTGCTTTTGTATATTTATGACATTACCCTAATTTGTCTTGAAACCACATCCACCTCCCATATTTTGTTGATTTATTTGACTGAATTCAGCAATTGTTATAGAAGTGTGTGTCCATTCATTTATATATGAATTATTTAAGATATTTTTAAAAAACGTTAACTCTTATTCTTCAACCCCAGAGAAAACAAGATTAATGACTTTAAAGCCCATGTCTTTTCTGCTATTTTTATTGGTTTCTTCAGCCTCTCTGTAGTTAGAACTCACTTCTAACTCCTCTAGCTACTCTCTTACCATGTATGTAATTATTCATTTAGTTACTTTAAACACTATCTAATGCCTGTAATTCTCAAATATTTACCTCTACCTTGTACTTTTCCTGTGAATGCCACACCAATATATGCAAATACCTATGGGATATCTCTACTTAGATTTTTAAAAAGCACCTCAAACATGAAGGATCCAAAAGAGAGCTCCTGATTTTATCCCAAACATCTTCTTTCCAAACTCAGAAATGACAATCCTATTATTTCAGTTACTAAAGCCAAAACGTAGCATCAAGCATCATCTTTAACACTTATTTTCTTTTATACAAGACGGTAATCTCGTCTCTTTAAACCTGTGTGTGTGGGGGGTGGCGTGGAATATTGACTGCTGCCTTCAACCTCTGCCATTAACATTCCAGTTAACCAGTGACTGTCATCAGATTGCTACGATGACTTATAGCTTGTGTCCTTTCTTCCACTATGACTTCTATTCTCTATGTTCAACAAAGCAACCAGAGTTATCTTTACCAATAGGTATCAGATCATAAGAATTATCTTTTCCAAACCATTTCACTGCTTTTCATTACAGTTAGAATAAAAGGCACAATCCTCATTTGGTCCATCCTCTGCCCCTGCTACTTCACTGACTTCATATTTTACTACATCCTTCCTCCTTTTGCTTGTTCCAGACAAACTGGCTTCATTACCGCTTTGCAATATGTGTGGCGTGTTGTCAAGTCTAGACATTTGCACTTGTTTTATCTCTCTGGAATACTCTTTCCCTAGATATTTGCATAACCTGCTCACTTACTTCCTTTAGTTTGTCTGCTTTATCAGAGAACCATTCCAAGACTCTCTTAATTGTGCCAGTTATCCGAACCTGATCTATGAAAGTGGATGTTGTCCCTTTAAATATTTTGTTTCCTTGTATAGCTAGCATGATTTCGTACTTGGTCAATACAAAGCACTGGAGAGACTTGAAAAGAAGAAAGAGTTTACTTCCAAATTCTGGTGTGTTCCGCTACTTGCTTAGTGGTGGTGTACTTCCTGTGTCTGCTTTGCTGCATGCAGAAGCAAGCACTTCCACCATGCATGCAGTGTCTCCATATCACCAGCTCGGTGGCCGGCTAAACCCAGTAACCAGTAACCGCCCTCATAACTTCCCCAAAGTGATTTTATAGTGAAGTGCCTACGGTGAGACACCTCCCAGTGAACAGCTTTCCCCAAAATCTTGAGGACAGAATTCCAGCAAATTCTACTCTTGTGGCACCAGAGTGACTTGTTTGACATTCACTGAGCCACAGCCATGCCCCCTCCAGCAGGGACTAGATTTCAATCCTGGTAGAGGGCAGGGAGGCCACTTTCTTGGGTGCTTTGTTTTAGCCCTGGGCTGCTGCTTACATCTACAATCCCTCTGTTCTCCAGAGTTTCCTTTGCTTTCTACTAGCCAATTTCTCATTAGTCTAATCTCCTTTTACAACTCATAATTCTTAAAGTTTAATTTTCCCTGTTCAAATTACAGTGTGATTTCTGTCTCCAGATAAGTGAGTGCTTTATTGACCACAATATATAAAATATCAATCTCAACCCCCATGGTTATTTTTGTCCAACTTCACTTGCTTTATTTGTCTCCGAAAGAATTATCTCCATCTGACATTCTTTATTCATTGGTTTCCTCTGCTCCTACATAGAATAAAGCCCATGAGCCATAGGCACTATGTTGTTTTAATTGCTGTATCTAACAGTACATGATATTTAATAGGTATTCAAGATATATTTGGAGAATGAATGAGTGAATATCGTGCAAGAATAACGTTGGGTAAAGCGGATACATCATAATCTCGTTCTGATGGACATTGATGATTAGGACAGATGCACAAGTATTGCATAGTATTTTTAAAATCTCTATTGCTATTAAAATTATATTTTATAAATTTTTAGATTTTCTTAGTGCATAAGAAGGTGATTATTGTGAAGGGGGAATAATTTTTTCATCTATCAATGGAATTAAAAAACACTAAAAAGTTTAAATAACTTTTTGTTTGAGACAAATTTAGCCTACAGAATATTTTGAGATGTCAGCTTAAAATCGTAATATTATAAATTTGTTGAATGCTTACTTTTTCAAGGATTTCTGCTGATTTTCATTACAAGAAAGAATTAACTTAGAAATGATGTCTTGTTGTTACTATAATTTTACTTCAGGTTGTTAATAAAAAAAAAAAAAAAAACCTTGAAAAATTTGGTTATAGTAAGACATTCCAGTGGTATGACAGACAGATTTTATTGGGAGTTTCAAACTCTTAGCAATTGATATTGGTGAAAAAGATTCCTGATTTCCCATTTGACTTTAGCCCATCTGTCATGGGCATGGGAAGATGACCCTTCCTTATTCTCTATGTTTATTAGGTTCCCTTTTATATAATTACATAACGGAGATCACATAAATATATAATTTAATATAGACAAAGTCTTCAAAAGTATAAATAAAAAATAAGTTGAAAAAAAATTTGCCTTATTTTTCATACCATCCAATATTTTTAGAAAGAATATTGTTTATCCAGTTATTTTGTTTGTGTATAAAGTCAAATCAACTGAATTTTAGAAATCTCTAGAGTATTAAGTTTTAGACACTTTCTGTTTTTCTATTTGACACTATGTAGAAACAAATTGAGAAGTCAGCTTTTGAGATTTCACAGTATATATCTTTGTACAACATTGATGAGCTGAATCATCCAACAGGAATATATGTGTATTTTTATTTCTGACACTTCTGGTTCACAGAGTTTAAGCCTGAAGTTTAAAAACAAATTAACTTTCAAAGCTTCAAAGGCAGAATGACATTCATTTTCACTCTGCCGAAGCTACAGCAGTAGTAATTGAAGAAGAAAATTGTAATGCAGATGTTGAGGCCCCCTGAGCAATATGGATTCAGCAGACTACTTAGTGGAAAAAGACTATTGGGTCATAACTTTAATAACTCACACATATCTGGTTTTAATTAGTCTTTGGCAGATTGGATGACCTTTATAAAGCGCTCAAAGAATATTTCCATGTTGTCAGGCCATTGAATAGTGCCCATGAGTGACACATGACTGCCTCCCTTCCTAGAAAAACACAATTTATTCCAGGATGTGCAGGTAAAAGCCCAATTAATCCCTGGCCTTGGTACTTGTAGGCCTTGGCCAACTTGCTCCAGTTCAGTTACTTCTAAGCAAATAATATGTATTCGTTACCATAATTTATATTTTAATTTCTAAATTGCCTTTTCAATACATGTCAATCTAGTAATCTTTCCTTTAGATTTTCTCTCACTGCAGAAATAAAAACAAAATTACAATTTATGTTTTTATTATATGATTTTGTTATTTTTATTGTATTAACTTAGAAAGTTAATATTACTGAATTTACATTAAATATATCTGGGGTTTAATATGTGTGAAATGGATTCTCTAATTTTCGTCATAACTTTGCAACAATGATACCATTTTCATGCAATTTTAAAAATTATAATGACTGTCCTTGCCAAATTCATGTTCAATTTAATGATATTTATCTCTACAATTTCTAAAAACAAAAGTTTATGCAAAGTAAAAGCAAACAAAACAAACAAAAATAACACAAAGAAGAGAATGATAGAGAAAAAAATTTCTGTAATACCTTTTTAATTAAAATTTCTCTCATCTACTATCTAATACTCTCCTCCCATCTGTATATGTAAGGAAAATTCCTGAATTTATTATTATTTTTATAGGAAAATTTTTAAAAAGTACCTCCCTAGAGCTCTTTAAAATACGTGTATGCTTCTAGAACAGCTCTATATTTTCAGAATAGATACTTTAATTAGGTGGCTGCATGATTCTTTAGTTTTATCTTCACAGGCAGCTTTGGTCCTCAAGAGATCTGCCTACAATTTTTTTTTAATAGTGCATTCTACTCTCTTTAATTTGTTTTCACAGATATGAAGTGAAAAGGGGAGAACACATCATAAGGAAAAAAGTATTTCTGCGAATATCTGAGGAAAGGCAAAGGAAGAAAGAACACAAATGTTCAACCAAATGTTAAGGTCTAGCACTTTATCACTAACGGTCACTGTTCACGTGATATTACCTAGTCTACGATGTTTCTCTCTCTGTGTGCTATGTAATGACATTAATATCACACATCTATGCCTGCCTGTTATAATAATGCTTTTGCTTCTCAAATGAAAGATTAACAATGTCATTTTAATCTAGAAAACTCCATGCCTCAAGTTTCATTTAACATGAATGACTTTCTATTTTAGGAACATTTCTATTGACAGTACATGCCAAATTATCATTGAGTAAAACTTTGTATGTGAACATATATATGCATACATATTATAAACTTTCTGTGACAATTTTTCCTCAAAGTGTGTTTGAGACAGATTTTGTCTTGTTTTGATTTGTTTTTAATATTATACAAATAAATCTGTAAGTAAGAAAGAAATTAATTCACAGAATAACTATGAAATAAGAAAGCCAGAATCATAGTCACGCAGATATTTGACATCCCTTTTTTATTTTTTCCAAGGATGGCCAACTACAGAGGTCTGGCTCTAGTCCCCTCCCCATGAAAAGAGACTAAAACAATAGACGGACAAACACGTTTAGACTGGAACCCGAGGAAACACAGTGCAGAGCACCAGGAGACGGAGGAGATTCGTGTGGCCTGGGCGGAAGGGACTGGCACCATAGACAGCAGAGCAGGGCATCCAGCCTCAGCCCTGCCTCAGGGACAAGCCTGGAACCAGGCAGAGAGAAAGTAAGCTGGAAAAGACCCCAGTCTTTATGGGACCCACGTCTGAACTGACTCAGCACCTGTTCCTCCCAGGTGGGCAGGCAGACCTGCTGAGCAGGAAATCCACTAACGTGCAGTGGTTCCCCACAGTCATGGCCCACCTTGCACGGCCTGTGGGAGCTGAACCCACAAGTGCCCATATGGACCACAGTTAACCCTGTGGCAACCCTGCCTCTCACTGTGACCTTCCATATGCTTGCACAGGTGCCAGCAGGGCCACAATCCCAGCTACTCGGAGCATAGCCCCCTGCACTGGACCCAGACAGCCTGAGTCCCTTTGTCTGGAGGCACTGCCTGCATTCTACAGTGCTCACCTGGGTGCTGGAAGGACCAAGGTACAGAGTGCCTGGAGGCTAGGACAGATGGAAAGACCAAGACCCTAGTGTCTGAAGTCACTCAGCACCCCTTTCCCCCAGGCGAGCAAGCAGACTTGCCAAGTGGAAAATCCACTGGAGTGCAATGGATCCACACATTCACAGCTTGCCTTGCAAGGCCTGTGGGGGCTGAGCCCATGAGTGCCTGCACAACCCATAGCTAACCTGCCAGCAGCCCCACATCCCACTGGGATCCTCCACACACTCACAGAGGCACTGGCAGGGAAACAGTCCCAGCTATTTGGAATCTAGACCCCTGCACTAGACCCAGCCAGCCTGAGTCCCTTTGTCTAGAGGCACTGTCTTGTACTGTGTAGTGCTCATGTGGGCACCATTAGGGTCAGGGTGCACGCTGCCTGGAGCCTAGGACAGATAGAGTGACCAAGACCCCAGCGTCTGAACTCCCTACCAGCTGAGCAAGCAGACATGCTGAGTTCCCCACATTCACATTCCACCTTGCATGGCCTGTGAGGGCTGAAGCCACAGGAGACTGAACGGCTCACAGTGAGCTCTGTGTAAACCCCATCCCTCCCACAACCCTCCCTGTGCTCCCATGGCAGTAGTAGGGACACAGACCTAGCTATTTGGAGCCTAGTCCTCTGCACCAGACCCAGCGTGCCTGAGTCCCTTTGTCTGGAGGCCCTGCCTGCATTCTGCCATACTCACTTGGGTACAGGTGGGACCAAAGCTCAAGCTGCCTGGAGCCTAGGACAGACAGAAGGATTGAGACTCCAGCATCTGAACTCATGCAGCAGCCCCTCCCCAAAGCAGGCCTCTATAGTGCTGCTAGGCTTAGCTGTACCCTTGCAGGTCTGCACTGGGCTCAACAGCAATTGGGTAGCAGCTTTCCCTTTCTACAGCATGCCTCTAGAGAGCCACTGGATCCTGTATCATTCACACAGGCTTGCTAAAGTCTCAATGGCTGAGCTAATGGCCCTCTTCAGAGCTCCTAGGATGTGTTGCCTTAGTGTATATCAACTCTGAGACTGATGGCAGACCAGGTAGAAGTTCTGATGCCCCAAAGCAGAGCTAACAGCCTCAGTTGTACCCTTACTGGCTTGCATCAGGCTCAACAGTTGATCAGGTGGCCACATGCAGAGCTGCCAGGCCCAGTGACAGCTGTCTACACCTACTTCCAAACAAACAGCTGATCAGGTAACAGCTTTTCCTCCCTCCAGCACCCAACCAGAAACCTGCTGGGTCCTGAAGCATCCACACAGGCTTACTCCAGGCCAGTGGAGCTCTACAAACCTACCAGGAAATGCTGCAACAGCATACATCTACTCAATGACAGCAGATCACCTACCCCAACAAGAAATAAGCTCCAACAAGAAACTGACTGATAGTGGATCACCTACCCCAATAAGAAATGCATCCCAACACGAAACTGCCTAAGGGACCTCCACCTAGGCAACAAAGGAACCCACAGACAACTTTAAGATTTAATACCATTGAAGAAGTTGCATAAAGCCTGCACTATTGCACACACCTAAATCCAAACTTAAAATACCCAACCCAACTCTCAATATGGAATAGCTCTACAGGAAAAGAGTCTCCCCCTTCAAAACCACTCCTAGAATTAAAAGAAGTGACTACACTACCAGATGCCCAGACGTCAACACAGAGATATGAGTATGAAAAATCAAAGAAACTTGACTCTCCCAAAAGAAGGCTACAATTTTCCAATACCAGACCCCAAACAAAAGGAAATTGGTAAATTGCCTGAGGAGGAATCCCAAAGAGCAATACTAAGGAAACTCAAAACGATGGATGAAAAAATAGATAGAAATAACAAGGAAGCCAAACAGAAAGTCAAGGACATGTACAAGAAATTCAACAAAGAAATACAAGTAATTAAAAAAAATCAAGCAGAAATTCTGGAACTTAAGAGTTCATTCAAAGAAATAAAAATAGAACTGAAAGCATAAACAGCAGGCTAGAACAAGCAGAAAAAAAATAATTTCCAAACTAGAAGACAGGCTTTTTGAATTAACACAGTTGGCCCAAAAGAAAAAAGGAAAAATAGTTTTAAAAATGGAGAAAACCTGTGAAATCTTTCTGATAACCTTAAGCATGCAAACATTAGTATTATAAGTGTGCAGGAAGGGGGAGAGAAAGGAAAAGGCATTGAAAGCCTATTTAATGAAATAATTCCCAAATATTGGGAGAGAGATAGTCTTATAGATCCAAGAAACTCAAAGATCACCAAACAGTTTCAACCCAAAAAGGATTTCCCCTAGACACATTACAGTCAAATTATCAAAAGTCAAAGACAAAGAAAGAATTCTAAAAACAGCATGAGAAAAGTGTCAAATTACCTTAAAGGGAATTCCCATCAGGCTAACAGCAGACTTCTCAACAGAAACAGTACAGGCCAAGAGTGAAGACATATTCAAAGTGCTAAAAGAAACAGTTGACATATTCAAAGTGCTAAAAGAAACAAACAAACAAACAAAACCCTGCCAAGCAAGAATAGCATATCCAGCAAAGCTTTCCTTCAGAAATGAAGGAGAAATAGCATCTTTCCCAGACAAACACAAACTTAAGGAATTCACCATGAGACGTCTCTTCCCTTCAACAGATCCTCAATGAGTCCTATATCTGAAATCAAAAGAGCACTGCCTGCATTCTACAGTGCTCACCTGGGTGCTGGAAGGACCAAGGTACAGAGTGCCTGGAGGCTAGGACAGATGGAAAGACCAAGACCCTAGTGTCTGAAGTCACTCAGCACCCCTTTCCCCCAGGCGAGCAAAAAAAAAAAAAAAAAAAAAAAAAAAAAAAAAACACTAGTAGAGCAGATACACAAATGAGAAACAGAAAGGAAATGGATCTTCTCCCTACAAAAAACAAAAACAAAACCAACAGCAAAGGCAAACAATAAAAGGGAAACAAAGTAACATAAGAAATACAAAACCACCATGAGAAATTAATAAAATGACTGGAATAAGGCAATACCTTTCAGTAACAACCCTGCATATAAATGGACTTAATTCCCCACTTAAAAGATATAGACTGGCTCCATGGATTAAAAAACTGGACCCAACTATATACTGCCTGCAAGAAACTCACTTCACCAATAAAGACACATGCAGAATAATAGTGAAAGGGTGGAAAAAGAAATTCTTTGCAAATCAAAACCAAAATCAAGAAGGAATTGCCATACTTATATCAGATAAAATAGACTTCAAAGCAAGAACTATAAAAAGAGACAAAGAAGGACAATATATAATGATAAAAGTATCAATACAGCAAGAAGATATAATAATCATAAAGATATAGGCACCTAACATTAGAGCTCCCAGATATACAAAGCAATTGTTATTGGATCTAAGGGGAGAGATTGACCCCAACCCAGTAATAGTTGGGAACTTTAAAATGCCACTCTCAGAGCATTGTCTAGATCATCTAGACAAAGAAAGAGCAGAGAAATATTGGATATAACCAGTACTTTAGACCAAATGGATTTTACAGACACCTACAGGACATTTCATCCAACAACAACAGAATATATATTATTCTCATCAGAACATGGATCATTCTCTAGGACAGATCACATGTTAGGTCACAAATTGTCTCAACAAATTTAAACAGATTGATAGCATATCAAGTATATTTTCAGATCACAATTGAATAAAATTAGAAATTAACAATAAACAAAACTTTGGGAATTCTACATATTCATGGAAATTAAAATAAATGCTCCTGAACAACCAGTCAAAGAAGAAATAAAGGAGGAAATCAAAAAGTTCCTTAGAACAAATGAAAATACAAATACAACTTACCAAAACTTATGGAATACTGCAAAAGCAGTACTAAGAAGGAAGTTTATTGCAATAAGCACTTACATCAAGAGAATAGAAAGACTTTCAATAAACAAACTCACATTAAATCTCAAAGAACTAGAAAAACAAGAACATTCTAATACCAAAACTAGTAGATGGAAAGAAATAATTAAGAGCAGAACAGAACTAAATGAAATAGAGACCAAAAGAATGCTACAAAAAAATCAAGGAAATAAAAAGTTGGTTTTCTGATAAGATAAGCAAAATAGGCAAGCCGTTGGTGAGACTTACTAAAAATAGGAAGAGAGAAGACCCAAATAACAACAACAACCAAAAAAAAAAAAAAAAAAAGAAATAAAAAGGAGACATTACAACTGTTACCACAGAAATATAAAGAGTCATTAAAGACTACTATGAACAACTATTACGCCAATAAATTTGAAAACCTGGAGAAAATGGATAAATTTCTGGATACATACAAACTACCAAGACTGAAACAAGAAAAAATAGAAAACCTGAAGAGACTAATAATAAGCAACAGTATTTAAGAAGTAATTAGCAATCACCCAACATAGAAATGTCCAGGGCCAGATGGCTTCACTACTGATTTCTACCAAACCTTTAAAGAATAATTAAGACAAATCCATTTCAAAGTCTTACAAAAATTGAAACAGAAGCCATTATCCCAAATTCATTCTATGAGGTCAGCATACCCTGATTCCAAAATCAGACAAAGGCACAACACCAACAGAAAAGAAGGTTATAGGCCAAAATTTTGATGAGCATAAATGCAAAAATCCTCAACAAGGTGTTAGCAAACAGAATATGACAGCACATCAAAAAGATTATACACCATGATCAAGTGGGATTCATCCCAAGGAATTAAGGATCTTTTAACATACTTGTGTATGTATCAATAAATAAGATACATCACATCAGTAAAAACAAGAACTAAAACCATATGATTATCTCAACAGATGCAGAGAAAGCATTTGACAAAATTCAGCATCCCCTCAGGATAAAGACCTTCAACAAATTAGGTACAGAACAAAAGTATTTCAACACAAAAAAGAGGCATATATGACAAACCCACTGCCAACATCATCTTGAATGAGGAAAAATTGAAAGCCTTCCTTTAGAAACAGGGACAAGAAAGATGCCCTTTCTCACCACTCCTATTCAACATAATACTGGCAGTATTAGCCAGAGCAATCAGGCAAGAGAAAGAAATAAAAGGCATCCAAACTGGAAAAGACAAGGTCAAATCATCACTATTCACAAATGGCAGGATCCCATATATAGAAAAACCAATACCTCTACCAAAAAACTACTAGAGCTGATAAATTCAGTAAAGTTGCAGGATACTAAATTAATACACAAAAATCAGTAGCATTCTTATACACCAACAATTAACAAGCAAAAAAAGTAATCAAGAAAGCAAACCCATTTACAATAGCTGAAAAAAAAAAAAAAAAAAAAAAATACCCTGAAATAAATTTAAGCAAAAAGGTGAATGATCTTTACAATGAGAATTGTAAAACACTGCTGAAAGAAATTAAAAAGGATATCAAAAAATGGAAAGATGATCCATGTTCAGGGATTGGAAGAATTAACATTGTAAAAATGTCCATATTACCCAAAGAAATCTATGAGTTCAATGCAATCCTCATGAAAATACCAATGACATTCTTCACAGAAAGAAAAAAACATCCTAAAATTAATATGGAACAACAAAAGACCCTGAATAGCCAAATCCATCCTGAGTAAAAAAATAAAAATAAATAAATAAATAGATAGATAGATAGATAGATAAAGGCAGAGGCCTTACAGTACCTAACCACAAACTATACTACAAAGCTATAGTAATCAAAACAGCATGGTACTGGAATAAAAACAGACACATGGACCATTGGAACAGAACAGCAAACCCAGAAATCAACCCAGGTACTTACAGCCAAGTGATTTTTGACAAAGGCAACAAGAATGTATATTGGTGAAAGGGCAGGCTCTTCAGTAAATAGTGCTGGGGAAACTAGATTTCCATGAGTCAAAGAGTGAAACAACACCCATACCTTTTTCCACATATCAAAATGAACTCAAAATGGATTAAAGACTTAAGTATAAGACCTAAAACTGTAAAACTCCTAGATGAAAACATAGGGGGGACACTTCAAGAAATAGCCCTGGACAAAGACTTTAGGAATAAGACCCCAAAAGCACAAGCAACAAAAGAAAAAAGAAATAAATGGGATTATATAAAACTAAAAAGCTTCTGTATAGCAAAGAATCAACAGAGTGAAAAATCAACCTGCAGAATGGGAGAAAATATTTGCTAACTATGCACCTAACAATGGTTTAATTTCTAGACTATATAAAGAACTCAACTTTACAGTTGAAGAAAAAAATCCAATTTAAAAACAGGCAAAAGACCTGAAAAGATAATTTCAGAATAAAGCCATGCAAAAGGCCTAGCTAGCAGGTAATTAAAAAAAACCTCAACATCACTAATCATCAGGGAAATGCAAGCAAATTGTAAAGCCTTTGAGATATCATCTCACTACAGCTAGACTGGCTATTATCAAAAAGAATGAAAATATCAAATGCTGGTGAGAATGCAGAGAAAAGGGAAGTCCTCTACCTCTACACTGCTGGTGGGACTGAATTAGTATAGCCATTATGGAAAACAGTATGGAGATTTCTCAAACAACTACCAATAGTGCTACTATATGATTCAGCAATCCCATTTTTGGATATATTCTCAAAGAAGTTTAAATCATCATGTTGAAGGGAAACCTTCACTCCCATGTTCATTGCAGCTCTATTTACAATAGCCAAGATATGGAACCAAGCTAAATGTCAATCAGTGGATGACTGGATAAGGAAAATATGGCATGTATACACAATGCCATATTTATACTACTCATCTATAATAAAGAATGAAAATTTGCCATTCTCAGCTACATGGATGAGCTTGGAGAAAATTACGTTAAGTGAAATAAGTCAGGCATAGAAAGAGAAATACTATGTGTCCTCAATTATAAGTGAGAACAAAGAAAGAAAGAAAGAGCACAATAAAATACTGAACTTTCAGAAAGAGAACAGACCTATAGTTAATAGACTTGGAAAGAGAATGGGGAAGCAATAGGGAGTAATTGGGTAAGGGATACAAAGAATAATTACAATTTGTAATGATAAACATGCTAATAATATTGATTTGATCATCACATACTGCACACAAATACTGATAGTCAACTCTGTGCCCTATAAATATGTATAATCAATTATGTCTCTATTCAAAATATAAATTTAAAAAGACAAAAATGAAAATTAAAAAAATGATATCTAGAAAACTTTTCCAACACATAGTTGACACACAAAAAACATATGCAAGTCTGTGGAATAAAAAATCAACTTAGGTAGAAATATCAAATCATTATGAAAGAGTGCTCAGAAAGGATGCTTTACATGCATATATATGACTTTCCTTTATGAGCTCATATTAATATGTTTTGAATGCATAATAATAATTAAGCACTAATTGCAAGGCTGAGAAAAGTATTAGATATTTTGGAAATATGTGAACCCTACTTCCTAAGGCTATTTGGTGATATGGTTCTAAATTTTATAGAACTATAGAATAAACCAATAAAAGTAGAAGATGGTTCATAATTAAATTAATAATTTGTATTTTTTTAAGTATAGGAGTTCAATGGCAAGGGGAATTTTCATTTAACTAAGTGGTTAGAGTTGATTCTTCGAAGAAAGAAAAATAAGGATTGGCACTTGAAACATCAAGAAAAAGCAAAGACATCTTTGGAGAGGAGCTGAATGACAAGAACGTGGCCATTTATGTCTTAGAAGAAATGTGTCTGGGATTAACTTCACTGTAACTGCTAATGAAAACCCCTCCCAGCAGGGGCTAAAGTTTTACTTAGGAAACTCTGGAATTAATTTCAGATAAAAGGACATTCCTGTGTTTCTAAACAAACAAGTAATGAAGAAACATGTTTTAGGTTTTTTAATAAACACTCATAATTTCATATCCTGAGTCTTTTCTTCTTTCAAAACTCAGGAACAAGTACAACACTTTGCTTTTGGTGGTTCTTAAATACATATTACTGAATAAATGAGGTCCCTGTCTGTTCTGATGCATCCATCAGTGATAGCCTTGTGAGACCACATAGGCTTGACAAAGAACAAGGAATGCACCAAAGACCAAAGTCCTAAGTGCTGAAAACTGCATGTGCTGGAAACAACAAATACTTTCTGCTAGATTAGACAAGAACGTTAAGGTTATTTCTTATCCAGCTCCAGTCCCTTTCCTTTGTTTCTCAAGATATTTTCCAGGGACTGCCCCTTAGCCAATTTATTTTCATCTCTTTGATAAATGATTGATTAAGTTGCTTTTTCTCTTGTTTTTCCTTATCTTTGCAATAAAAGCTGAAACAAATACCAACTCGGGACTGCACCTTGTTTCTCCCTTCTTGAGGCAGTTTTCTCAGGGCAGTCCCTTCAGGCTTCTCATTGCCCTTAATATTTGGGCTCTGAGTAATCTTTGTGTCTCTTTCACACCTTTCCTTTGTTTCTCAAGATGTTTTCGAGAAGTTTTGGCTATACTTATAATGTTTATCATAACAACAAAATAATGAGGAGGAGGAGGAGGAAGGTGGGAAGAAGAAGAGGAGGTTTCAAGGAAAAAGTTCTGAAAGAAAAGAAAGAAGAAAATGAGAAAGACCATAATTATAATATATAGCACATCTCAGTACAGAGCTACTTAAATGATTACTTAACTTTTCCAAAAATCCAATGTAGAAAATTCTACAGTTATCTTTATTTTATCAATGTACAAGTCAAGAGGTATCCTGCAGTACCAGCATGCATCCAAGCAGGTAGGCCTTGCCACTGCTGAACCACATCCCCAGCCAGTCCCAGTGTGCACCAACTAGAGAGATGCCTCCCCAGAGAGGCCCAAGACCCGAGGAGTCAGTGGGCAACCGAGAAAACATTGAGGCAGCTGTACCAAATTGGCAGCCCCAGCAGCATCCTAGCCAGACAAGAGTGTTGAACCAGTGGACCA
Source organism: Galeopterus variegatus (assembly GCF_000696425.1). Taxonomy (NCBI): domain Eukaryota; kingdom Metazoa; phylum Chordata; class Mammalia; order Dermoptera; family Cynocephalidae; genus Galeopterus; species Galeopterus variegatus. The sequence goes on along the minus strand of NW_007728740.1, from coordinate 129,591 downwards.
TGAAACCCCCTGCCACAATGACTAAACATCAAAGAAAAGATGCCAGAAATATGAGAAATCAAGAAAGTACACCACCAAAGGGTAATAACTCTCAAGCACTAGATCCTATAGAACAAGAAGCCCTTGAAATGCCTGACAAGGAATTTCGAGTGATAATTCTAAGGAAACTAAATGAGACACAAGGAAACTCAGCTAGACAACATGATGAAATGAGGTAAAGTACACAGGACCTGAAAGAAGAAATGTACAAGGAAATCAATGCCCTGAAAAAGAATGTAGCAGAGCTTGCTGAGCTGAAGAATTCATTCAATGAAATAAAAAACACAACAGAGAGTTTAACCAGCAGGCTTGCAGAAGCAGAAGAGAGAACCTTGAAGATGGGCTGTTTGAAATAACACAGGCAGACGAAAAGAAAAAAAAAGGAAAGAAAAGAAAAGAAAAGAAAACAAGAATTAAATACATTGAAGAAAATCTAAGAGAAATATCAGACAACAATAAACACTCAAATATCCAAGTCATGGGTATTCCAGAAGAGGAGGAAGAAGAAGATTGCATTGAAAACATATTCAAAAAAGAAAACTTCCCAGTTATAGGAAAAGACACAGATCTTCAGATTCAGGAAGCTCAAATATCCCCAACTATATTCAACCCAAAAAGGTTGTCTCTAAAACATGTTATAGTAAAATTGGCAACAGTCAAAGACAAAGAGAGAATGTTAAAAGCTGCAAGACAGAAGCATCAAGTCACCTATAAGGGAGCCCCAGTCAGACTAACATCAGACTTTTCACCACAAATCCTAAAAGCCAGAAAGGAATGGGGTGATATATTCAAAATACTAAAAGACAGAGATTGACAACCAAGAATACCTTGCAAGGCTATCTTTCCAAAATGAAGGGAAAATAGTATATCTCTCAGACATACAAAAACTGAGAGAGCTCATTACCACATGATGACCCTTACAAGAAATTCTCAAGGGAGTACTGATACTGGGTTTGGTACCTGAAAAATAACTACCACTGCCATAAAAACTCAAGAAAAATCAAAACCCACTAGTAAAATAAAAATCCCAGCAATAAAGAGAGAAAAAATGTTTATCAACAACCCTAGGAACCAACAAATACAGAAAACAAACAATAAATCAGAAAGAAAGGAACAAAATACACTTAAGAAATCCAAAAAAAAAAATCAAAAAAATGCTAGGAGTAAATCAACACTTTTCAGTAACAACTACTAATTTAAGATGATGAAATTCCCCAATAAAAAGACACAGACTGGCTGACTGGATTAAAAAGGAGGACCCAACTATATGCTGCCTTAAAGAGACTCACTTCACCCATAAAGACTCACATAGACTAAGTGAAAGGATGGAAAAAAGGATAGTAACATGCAAACAGAAATGAAAAACGAGCTGGAGTAGATATTCTTATATCTGATAAAATAGACTTTAAACTAAAAGCCATAAAAAGGATAATGAGGGACACTACATAATGATAAAAGGATTGATCCTTCAAGAAGAAATAAAAATAATAAATATATAAGCACCCAATGTCAGAGCAGCCAGATTTATAAAGCAAACTCTATTAGACTTAAAGAAGGAAATAGATACTAATACCATAATGGCAGGGGACCTGAACACCCCACTGTCAATATTGGGCAGATCATCTAGGAAAAGAATCAGCCAAGAAACACAAGATTTAAACAATACTCTAGACCAATTGGACTTGGCAGATATCTACAGAACATTCCATCCAACAACCTCAGAATATTAATTCTTCTCATCAGCACATGGATCATTCTCAAGGATAGATCACATATTACATCACAAGTCAAGTCTCAACAAATGCAAAAAAAAAAAAAAAAAAGGAATTACACCACTTTTTTTTTTCAGATCACGATGGATTAAATTTAGGAATCAGTAACAAACAGAATTCTGGAAACTATACAAACACATGGAAATTAAACAGCATTCTACTAAATGACACATGGGTCCAAGAAGAAATCAAACAGGATATCAAAAGATTTATTGAAGATAGTGAAAACAATGATACATCATACCAAAACATGTGGGATACTGCAAAAGCAGTACTAAGGGGGAAATTAGTCACATTAAATGCTTACTTCAGAAGAATGGAAAGATGGCAAGTGAACAACCTAATACATCACCTTAAAGAACTAGAAAAACAAGAACAATCCAAACCCAAAATTAGCAGATGGAAAGATATCATTAAGATCAGAGCATAACTTAATGAAATTGAAACCCGAAAAACAATACAAAAGATCAATGAATCAAAAAGTTTGTTCTTTGAAAAGATAAATAAAATTAACAAAACATAAGCACAGATAACTAAAAAAAGAAGAGAGAAGATCCAAATAACAAAAATTAGAAATGAAAATGATGACATTACAACTGATACCTCTGAAATACACAGAATCATTTGAGACCACTATAAACAACTATATGCCAACAAACTTGAAAATCTGGAGGAAATGGACAAATTTCTGGATGCACACAAACTACAAAAACTGAGCCAAGAAGATATAGAAAATCTGAACAGACCAATAACAATAAGAGAGATTGAAGCTGTTATCAGAAGGCTCCCAACAAAGAAAAGCCAAGGACCAGATGGGTTCACAGCAGAATTCTACCAAACATTCAAAGAGGAATTGACACCAATTCTCTACAAACTATCCCAAAATATTGAAACAAAGGCAATTCTCCCAAACTCATTCTATGAAACAAACATCACCCTAATACCAAAACCAGGAAAAGACAACTAAAAAAGAAAACTACAGGCCAATATCCTTGAGGAATATAGATGCAAAAATCCTCAATAAAATACTACCTAACAGAATATAGCAACACATATGCAATATTATACACCACGATCAAGTGGGATTCATCCCAGGGATGCAAGGTTGGTTCAACAAATACAAATCCATAAATGTGATACATCATATCAATAAAATCAAACACAAGGACCATATGATCATCTCTATAGATACTGAAAAAGCATTTGATAAAATTCAACACTCATTCATGATAAAGACACTCTACAAGGTAGGTATAGATGGAAAGTATCTCAACATAATTAAAGACATGTATGATAAACCCACTGCCAATAAGAACAGGAACTAGACAAGGATTCCCACTCGCACCACTCCCATTGAACATAGTGTTGGAAATACTAGCCAGAGCAATTAGAGAAGAGAAGGAAATAAAGAGAACCCAGATTGGAAAAGATGAAGTCAAACTGTCCCTGTTTGCAGAATGACATGATCCTATATATCAAACAGCATAAAGAATCTACAAAAAAACTACTGGAGTTGATAAATGATTTCAGGAAAGTTGCAGAACACAAAATCAACACACAAAAATCAGTACCATTTCTATTCTGCAATACTAAACATACAGAAAGAGAAATCAAGAAAGCTTGCCCATATACAATAGCCACCAAAAAATAAAATATTTAGGATTAGAGTTAACCAAGGAGGTGAAAAATCTCTTTAATGAGAACTACAAACCCCTGCTGAGAGAAATTAAAGAGGATACAAGAAGATGGAAAGATATCTCATTCCCTTGGATTGGAAGAATCAACATTGTGAAAATGTCCATACTACCCAAAATGATATAGAAATTTAATGCAATACCCATCAAAATTCCAATGACATTTTTATCAGAAATAAAGACCACACATAGCCAAAGCAATGCTGACCAAAAAAAATAAATAAATAAAGCTGGAGGCAGAACACTACCTGACTTTAAACTGTATTACAAAGCTATAATAACCAAAACAGCATGGTACTGGCATAAAAACAGACACATCGATCAATGTAATAGAATAGAGAATCCAGAAATCAACCCACACACCTACAGCCATCTGATCTTTGACAAAGGCACCAAGCCTATACACTGGGGAAGAGATTGCCTCTTCAGCAAGTGGTGCTGGGATAACTGCATATCCATATGCAGGAGAATGAAACTATACTGATACCTCTCACCATATACTAAAATCAACTCAAAATGGATTAAAGAATTAAATATACACCCTGAAACAATGAAACTACTTAAAGAAAAAATAGGAGAAACACTTCAGGAAGTAGGAGTGTGTACAGACTTCATGAATATGACTCCAAATGTATGAGCATCCAAACAAAAAATAAACAAATGGGATTATATCAAACTGAAAAGCTTCTGCACAGCAAAAGAAACAGTCAATACAGTTAAAAGACCACTGAAAGAGTGGGAGAAAATATTTGCAAAATATACATCTGAAAAAGGATTAATATCCAGACTGTACAAGGAACTGATTCAACTTTACAACCAAAAAACAAGTAACCCAATTAAAAAATGCGCAAAAGAGCTAAATAGGCATTTCTCAAAGGAAGATATATGAATGGCCAAAAGACAGATGAAAAAATGCTCAACATCAGCCAGCATTCGGGAAATGCAAATCAAAACCACACTGAGATACCTTCTCACCCCAGTTAGGATGGCTAATATCCAAAAGACTGTGAACAATAAATGTTGGCGAGGTTGTTCAGAAAAAGGAACTCTCATGCATTGTTGGTGGGCCTGCAAAATGGTGCATCCTCTATGGAAAATGGTATGGAGGTTCCTCAAACAATTGCAGATAGATCTGTCATATGACCCAGCTATCCCACTGCTGGCAATATACCCAGAGCAATGGAAAGCATCAAGTGGAAGTTATTCCTGTTCTCTAATGTTCATCGCAGCACTCTATACAATAGTTAAGAGTTGGAACCAGCCCAAATGTCCATCATCAGATGAGTGGATACGGAAAATGTGGTATATGTACACAGTGGAATACTACTCAGCTATAAAAAAGAATGAAATACTGCCATTAGCAACAACATGGATGGACCTAGAGAGAATTATATTAAGTGAAACAAGTCAGGCACAGAAAGGGAAATATCACATGTTCTCTCTTATTTGTGGGAGATAAAAATAAGTAAATAAAAACATAGATAAACTGGTGGGGGAAAGGGAAGAAGACAGAATCACAATTCCTTGAAATTGATACGACAAGCGAACCGAAAGGACATTGTTGGGAGGGAGGTGGGAGAGGGAGGTGGGAGGGAGGTTTCAGTAATGGGCCACAATAATCAACCACATTGTATATTGACAAAATGAAATTAAATTTAAAAATAAATAAATAAATATATGCTAGCCCTGGTTGGAATTGGTATTCATTAAAGCATGGACCAGAAAAGTTATTGTTAAAAAAATCGTTTTGTTTCAATAAAAACTTGCATACCAAAAAGAAAAAAGAAAAAAGAATGTAGTTCCACAAATCTTACTCCTGATATTTTTTTGTAGACTATAATGATACTTTCAGGAATAAACTTAACGTCAAATGACTTTCTCTGGTCACCTCAATCTAAAACAAAGTGAAGCCACAGAAGTAAAATAATAAATAAATTAATATCCTTTATTATGGAACAAAAATCCAAACAAAGGAAAATGACAGAAAATATTTGCTCAGAAACAAACCAAAAATCAATAGTTAAATGTACATGACAAGTAGCAGAGAAAGTCAATTTTTATAATATATTTGAACAAAACAGCTGCATTTTTAAATTGTATGATGGCTAAGTGTAATAAATACTAGTTATTGATAGAAAAATATTTACGGAGGTGGAGGTGTTACTAACAATAGGATTTAGATCTAACAGAAAAGTAAAATTTATCTGGGTGGAAAGAGAAAATAAAGGTCATTTTTGGACTTAGGTGAAAGCACTTGTTCCAGAATATTGCATTTCTTAATAAACAGAAATATGGAAAAATGAAAAACAAAAAGGCCTAACATATAACGGGAAAATAAAAGAAGCATTAATGGGAATAAAATGTTATTATTAATCTAGGGAAAAGTAACATTTAACACAGGAAGGGTATTTCAGATATCCATGAATAATAATGAGCTTCTGAGATATTCACCTTGAAATAGTTTTTTTTTCTATTCTGGTCTCATTATTGGTATATTAAATAGCCTAATAAGCAGTTTTTCTTCCACTCACATATTTTTGGCTTATACTGTAAATATGTGAGAGTAAGTTAAAGATTTATTCAATAAAAATAAACAGCATTACCAAATTTTCCTCTTTTATTTCAAAGTATAACAGAAATATAAAGTGAAAATTAAAAACTAGCAGTAGGTAAACAGCGACACAATATATCCTGAAACAAATTGCTGAATCCGTCTTAAATCATTTAGATGTCAAATTAAAGTGCAGTCTAGAGTTTTACATTAGATAAGAGAAAGCATTATGGATACAAATATCATAGTATATCACTCAAAACTTTTTAACATAATGAGGAAGTCTTCAAATTAAAATAATTTTGATTTGCAGAATTAGAATATGTTGATTGAGCTCATTTAAATCTATCATTAAGTCCTATTGTTTCTATTCTGACAAACTGAGAATAAACATAGTGAAGGTCATTTAATTCTAGCTTTTATTATATTTCTCATTTCAGCTCATTTTCTTCATTCTTCTGAAATTTCCGAAACTGCCACTGGTGTCCACTATGCATAAGTAGATAAAGAAGCGGAGAACTTCAATCAGGTAAATTACTTTTATCATGATTGGATTATTTCTCCTCAAATTTGGCAGCTGTAAATGTAGACTCCATTATGATTGTGTTTCTATCATACAAAAAACTCAAATTTACTAAATAATATTGGAAAATTTACAGTTATCCTGCTTTATTTTTCTTCCAACACTCACCACTTACTTGAGATTACATGACATACTGGTTTTATGTTGTCTATGCCCCCTTCCTCCACTAGAAACTAAGCTCTGTGAGCGATGAACCTTTGTTTTGTTTGCTGCTTACCTCGAATAGTAACCTAGATCAAATATGCTTTCAATAACTATTTTATACAAATGTTAAATTTTATACTTAATTTGTTTCTAATGATCATTGCTATACATAATACCATAACAAGCATCATTTTCTAAAACATTTTTTAAGAAATTCCAATGATTTGCTCAAGATGCATTTTGAAAAGTGTAAATATTATACCAATCATTTTAACAGTGTTTTAAGGTCCTCAAATTGATACTTTATGTAAGATATGGTTATTTCTCTTGGCAGCTGAGATATTAAATTTCAGGCTATGCCTTGACAACTGACACATTAAGAGGAGAATACAGTGAACTTTGTATGGAAAACCTTTTCTTCTGACAAGATGTTTATCATCTACATAAAAAAGTAAATAAATGGTAATCTATCTCTATTTTTATTCACTACTGAGTACAGTAGTGAATAAGATGAGTTCAGGAAATAAGTTACTGTTGTTTCTTTTGTGCATTGCATGCTGTGCTTTTCTAAATGTCTATTTGCAATATGATAAATTACTAGTAATATACAAATACTGAAAATAATACAGTTATAGACTTTGATACAAATAAAAGGCCACAGAACATAAGAGACAGCAGAGAAGAAAACTCACACAGAGAAACCAAATTAGCTTTGAATCATTGAGCTTCAGATGGTATAACTAAATGAATCCTAGCAATTCACAGTAGTAATGTGCCAACAGAGGCGAATATATAGTGAAGGTGCAGGTGCCAGTCTCACATTCACAATCCATTCAGTCCAGAGTGAATTTAATATCATTTGCTTGGCTTTTCCCTGTGCCACACACCAACATAAAGTATCAGTGTATACCTAATATACTGTATTAGTCCATTTGTGTTGCTTATGACAAAATACCTGAAACCGGGTAATATACAAAAAAATAGAAGTTATTTACTACAATTTGGGAGGCTGGGAAGTCCAAAGTCCAAGGAATACATCTGGTGAGAGCCTTGTTGGTGGGCAGTGACTCTTCACAGCGAAGCAGGGCATCACATGGAGGCCGGCGGAAGCAGAGAGAGCTAACCTCCTCATGTGCTCTCTTTTTAAAGCCCTCAGAACCATGCCCATGACCACCATTAAACCATCAATGGGTTAATCCATTTACTAGGGCATGGTCCTCACAATCTAATTACTTATTCAAGGCCCCACCTTTTAGCTACCACAGTAAGGTTTTCCACTGTCTTAACACTGTCACAGTGTGGGTTAAGTTTCTAATACATGCCCTTTGGGGGCACAATTTAATCCACAGCATAATGCCTCTGGCCCCCAAAGTGCATGTCCTTCTCACAGGTAAATACATTCATTCCATCCTCAAAGTATTAACTTGTTTCAACTCAAAAGTTCAAAGTCTCAAGGTCTGTCTGTGTAATCAATACAAATTATTTACTTCCAAGTTACAATGGTGGGACAAACATAGGGTACATATTCCCATTCCAAAAGGGAGAAATAGGCCAAAGAAAAGGGTTAACATGTTCTAAAAAAGTCCAAAACCCAGCAGGGCAGGCATCAAATCTTACAGCTGACAAATCATGTATCTTGACTCCATGTTTGACATCCTCTGCATGCTGGTATGGGAGATGGGCTCCCAAATCCACAGGCAGCTCCTCTCCTATGGCTTTCCTAGTTTCTGGCCATGGTTTAACTCTCCCAGGCTGGTGTTGCATGCTGGTAGCTCTACAAGTCTGGGGTCTCCATAGTGGTCCTGCTCTCACAGCTCCTCTAGGAATGGCATTGGTTGGGGTTTTCTGCTGCAACTCTGACCCACATTTCCACTGAACATTGCTGTAGCCAAAGCTACATACAGTGACTCTGTCCCTGTGCCAGATCTTTTCCTGGGTGCCCAGGCTTTTCTATACATCCTGCAAAACCAGAGTGGAGGCTCCCAAGCCTCCGCAGCTCTGGCACTCTGTGAGTCTGCAAACTTAACACTACATGGATGCTTCCAATACTTCTGGCTTGTATCTTCCAAAGCTGAGTGCCAACCATATACCTGATGCCTGTTTAGCCACATCTAGAGCAGCCAAAGCAGCTGGGGTGCATAGAGCAGCTGAGGTACAAGGACCAGAATCCTGAGGTGGCCTTGGGCAGTGAGCCTGCGGCAGACACCTTGGGCCTGCTCTCTGGAGCCATTATGCCTCTCTAGGCCTCTGGGTCTGTGATAGGTGGGGCAGCCTTTAAGACCTCTGAAATGCCTTCAAAGTCTTCATTCCCTCCTCTTGATAATCTTTCTTTTGTATTCATCCCCTTAGCAAATGGTCACTGAGCTACACCACTGCTTTTCTCTCTTGAAGACACCTTTTCATTCTTTACATGACCAGGCTGAGAGTTATTCATGTTTTTACTCTCTGCTTCCTTGTTAATTATAAATTTTGGCTTTACCTCATGCCTTTGAAGCCATAACTCAGTATAGGCTGTTGCAAGTACAGCATGCAGCTTCCTGAATGCTTTGCTGCTTAGAGATTTCTTCTGCCAATACTTTGGTTCAGCATGTTTAAGTTCCACAGTCCATAAAACTTTTGGGCTTGAACAGAATACAGCCACATTCCTTACCAATTTATAGTGAGGATGGTCTTTGACCCAGTTTCCAATAAATTCCTTTTCATTTACATCTGAGATCTCCTCAGTATGGACTTTACTGTTAGTATTTCTATGAGCGTTCTGGTCACCACCATTTACCCAGTCTCTAAGATGTTCCAAACTTTCCCTGGTCTTTTTGTCTTTTAAACTCTCACCAGAATTTAGGCTTTTTCCAGTGTTCTCCTCCAAATTCTTCCAGCCTTTTCTCAACACCCAGTTCCAAAGCTTTCACATTTTTAGACATTTGTTATAAGCAACATCCCACTTCTCTGGTACCAATTTTCTGTATCAGTCTATTTCTGTTGCTTATAACAAAATACCTGAAACTGAGTAATATACAAATAACCCAGAATTTATTTATTACAGTTTAGGAGGCTAGGAAGTCCAAAGTCCAAGGAATAGATCTGGTGAGACCCTTGTTGATGGGTAATGACTCTTCACAGCTAAACAGGGTATCACATGGAGGATGTCTGAAGCAGAGAGAGCTAACCTCCTCTCTGTCTTTTTAGTGCCCTCAGAACCATGCCCATGACCACTATTAATCCATCAATGGGTTAATTCATTTACTAGGGCATGGTCCTCACAATCTAATCACCTTCTCAAGGCTCCACCTTTCAACTACCACCATAAGATTACCCACCATGTAAACACTCATAGTGTGGGTCAAGTTTCTAATACATGCATTTGAGGGATACAATTCAGTTCATAATATATACCACCTCCAATACTAGGGATTATACAAATTTCTGGCTAGACCATATAAAATTATTCCCTAATCTTCCCAGATTACAAATTCATTCTTCTCTCATTTTCTTTTGTAAATGATTCATTTAGGTCAAGTGCCCACGCCTGCACTAATGTCACCAGGGATTCCATGAACAGGTCGGTTTAGTCCAATCAGAATCTGGAGCTGTGTATGGGTAGATGCCTATAGGAAGGGAAAAATGGGCAACAGATGCTGGGTAAGCAAAGTACCTCACATTCTAGTCACTCTGAAAAGAAACTGGATTCCTCCTCTTTCTCAACAGTAAGAAATGCCTTCTATAGGGCCGGCCCGGTGGCGCACTGCTACAGTGTGCTGCTTGGGAGCGCGGCGGCACTCCCACCGAGGGTTCAGATCCCACATACAGACCGGTTCCCGCTCACTGGCTGAGCGAGGTGCGGGCGCAGCACCGAGGTTTGCGATCCCGTTGCTGGTCCCGGTCCAGTACGGGCGTGACACTGAGGGTTGCGATCCGTTGCCAGACATGAAAAAAGACAAAAAAAGGAAAAAAAAAAAAAAAAAAAAAAAAAAAAAAAAAGCCTTTTA
>NW_007728740.1:94737-118654 GCF_000696425.1 Galeopterus variegatus | reverse complement strand
AAAGAAAAAAAAGAAAAAAAAAAAAAAAAAAAAAAAAAAAGAAATGCCTTCTACAGATTTTTAGAGCAAATGCCACTTCTTCGAAAGCCTTCCCTAAAATCTTTCTTCAAAACAATATTACCATCTCATAGGACCTCGTGATTTTCCCTCTTAAGGAGTAGTTGCTTTAAAAATTAGTAATTATGTGTGTAATGTTTTCTCTCATTGACTATGCTATAAGCTTCACGATAGCAGGCATGTTGCCTCTTTTGATCATTACTATATTCCCGGATCCTTACCTTAGTACTTAGTGTTTAGAAAATATTTGTTGAACAAGTAAGCAAGTGAATAATAACTGAATAAATACATCAAATGACTGATTTTGTATGTAATATGCAACTAAACGTAGGAAGAGTTATCTAATGCTGTAATAATACCTCTTAGCCAACAAACCTAAATTCAATAACTTAAAGTAACTATTATTTATCTCCATATGTCTGTGTGCTGGCTGGTCAAGGTGGAACATATCTGCCTCAACCTCTGGCACCTGAGGTGACTATGCTTCTTATAAGGACAGACAGATTAATTGATCAGCTGAGGGAACTCTACTCCAGAATTTGAAGCCCAACCCTCAGGCACAGAAGCTATTTAAGTCACTCTTTTTGCAACATGTCTTAAGGGCAAGATACCAAGACCTATTTGTGAAAACACATATAAACCTCCTGCTGACTGCATGTCTATTAGCACTCCAGTGGCCAAAGCAAAATGCATAGCCAAGGCAAATGCAAAAGGTGGAAAAAATTCACTATATTGTTTCTGAAAGAAACTGGAAATTCACATCATAAAATATGTGTGGATATTGAGTAAGGTCAGGAATTTAATGCAACATTCAATCTATCACTAACTATCCTGCACACAATCCATATCTCTATACTGTTCAAGGTCTTGGTTGCCACTTCATCTCCCGTTATAGTATCCACTCTAACTAGTTAATACAAAGAGAAAGATTTATGGAGGGTATTAGGGAGCTTCAAGATTTCTAAAGAAAAAAAAAAAAAAAAAAAAGAAAAGCAGGGACTCAAACAAGGATACTATACAGTTTGGAACAACACAGCCTGGAAAAAGACAAGGACTTTTCCCACAAAAGGCCCACTGCCAGTGACACTTACCGCTGAGCACCTGTGATGATGGTTTACAGAGAAGAAGCTCCATTATCGCCGCCTCCAAAAAAGGATGTTTGGGGCCAGCCTGGTGGCGCACTGGAGAGTGCGCCGCTTGGGAGCGTGGCGGCACTCCCGCCGAGGGTTCGGATCCCATGTGGAGACCGGTTCCCGCTCACTGGCTGAGCGCGGTGCAGGCACAACACCGAGGGTTGTGATCCCGTTACCGGTCAGTAAAAAAAAAAAAAAAAAAAAAAAAAAAAAAAAAGGATGTTTGCCCATTACATGTCCAGTCTACACAGCCAACCTAATCCATTTGTAAAATCTGCCAGTTTTATCTACAAAATATATCTTGAGAATGACCAAGTTCTACCATTCCCACCACTACTTTCTATATATTCATGATTATTTAAAGGCTAAAGTACTGTATTTTTCTTGTTCTGAATAGTCTAATGTCTCACACTTTTGCCTCTCTGCATCTCTTCTCCTTCCATTCGTCAGCCAGAATGACTTTTTAAAATGTTAAATCATAGTATAGAACATGATTGTGGTTATAATTACATTTGTAAAAACTTACTGAGTTATACATTTAAAATTGATAAATTTTCGTCCTATCTAACTGTAACTTTGTACATATTGACCAACCTCTGGGAGACTACAGTCAACAATAATACATTGTATATTTCAAAATAGCAAGAAGAGAGGATTTTGAATGTTCTCACCACAAAGAAATAATAAATGTCTGAGGTGAAGGATACTCTAATTTCCCTAATTTAGTGATTACAAACTGTATATATATATATATATATATATATATATTTAAATATCACACTTTACCCCATAAGTATATGCTATTCTGTGTCAGTTAAAAATAAATGAACAAATTAAATAATAAAAAAAATTAAAAAAATAATTTTTTTGTATGTAACATATACCTCAATAAAGGTAATTTGAATGTAAGACAAGAGTCAGTTAGGTCACATTCTTCTGTGCTTAAAACTCTTGACGGGCTTCTCATTTTAGGGGGATCAGATTCGAAGTTCTTGCCTGAGCCTCTGGAGTAATTCTGGTTGTTTATTTTCATCCTGGCGTTCGTATGTCAGATCCCCACCAGGCCTTTCTTCACCAGCTCACCTCCAGTAGCAACTTTACTGTCCTTCCTCAGGGACTGAGCAGTCATCAGTGCACTTACCACTGTCTTGTTCATTCATTCGAGTCTTCCCTCACTATCTGTCACCCCATCACAAGAAGGTAAACTTCTCCAGAGCTCTTTTTATTGTCTACTGTATGATAACTTATGGCACACAGTCGGTGCTAAATAAGAATTTCTTGGACAAAAAAACCCCAAACAATAAAATAATGACTCTTACGGGGGCAGGACAGGGGAACAGCAGCTATTTCTCGTGAATAAAATCTTCTGCTACATATATATAGCCACCCACTGTAGAAAGCAAATATTAGCCCTTTCTGCTTTTGGAAAATTCATACAAGATCCATCCTTGCCCAAGAGGAAAGAGGAATCAGGTTTTTTAAAAAATGTGGCTACTGGGCCGGCCCGGTGGCGCACTACTACAGTGCACCGCTTGGGAGCGCGGCGATGCTCCCGCCGAGGGTTCGGATCCCACATACAGACCAGTTCCCGCTCACTGGCTGAGCGAGGGGCGGGAGCAACACCGAGGGTTGCGATCCCGTTGCCGGTCCCCAGTCCGGTACGGAGGCGACACCGAGGGTTGCGATCCCGTTGCCGGTCCCCGGTCCGGTACGGGTGCGACACTGAGGTTTGCGATCCGTTGCCGGTCACGAAAAAAGACAAAAAGGAAAAAAAAATGTGGCTACTGGTTTCATATAGGGCTTTCACGAATTTAAAGGGCAATTGAGCTTTTAGGTGCTTCTGCTTTGTCAACCTGGCAGTCCAACGTGAAGAACTTCATCTGTGACAAACTCCCTCAATCTATGCAAATTTATGCATCTTTACCTATGCAATCACGGTTTTCTATATACATATTCATGGCAGACTTTTAAGGGTACTCATTTTGTTGCATACTGTCATATTAAAACACCATTATACCTTGAATACAAGAGCCATGTTGTTGTTTTTAGCAAAATATCTGGAAGAAACAAAGCCCTCAGTAATAATTTGTTGGGTAAAGAACTGAATATATCTTAGACACATTAAAATTATTGTTTTACATTTAATTTAACTGCCTGAATGTACATTCAGTATATACTTATCAAACATTTTACACAATTTTATAATAAATGTTAATGTTTTTGTGTTGATAGCTTCACTTTTTTTTGGAGTTTTGGTTAAATTTGATCATGCATCATTTCTTGGAATACATATACTGTATTACTAAGTTTATGAATTCTCATAGAGTTCTCTAGCAAGGACAGTGTTTTTTCTTAGGCTCAGATAACTGTTCTTAATACATTAGAATAGTAGAGCTAGTAGCTTATTTTAATAATTCACTTAGCGTATATTCTGTCACATTATAAATTCACGTGATAGCCACATGAATGTCATAAGCTTTCTTTTTTTTAACATCACTTTCATTATAATCTGGTGTATTTATGGTGCCATTGGACTAATAACCTGAGCTATGCATTACTGAAAGGTTAGAAATCCCTTGGGCCAGCCCGGTGGCGCACTCGGTAGAGCGCAGTGCTTGGGAGCACGGCGGTGCTCCCGCGGAGGGTTCGGATCCCATATAGAGACCTGTCCACTCACTGGTTGAGCTTGGTGTGGGTGCGACACCGAGGGTTGCAATCCCGTTACCAGTCATGAAAAAAGACAAAAAGGAAAAAAAAAAAAGAAATCCCTTAAAGTATGTCCTTGGCTAAGAGATTTTTTTTGGAAACTCATGGATAAGATCAGCACAATATTAGGGGATTCTAAGCAACTTGTTCACTGGAAAGAAATAAATACATTTTAAGGTCAAATTTAATACTGTATAGTATTATTTTTAAGATAACTGAGAAATTTGTTTTTATATTTTATAAATTAAAGATTACATAGCAAAATAGGGAGATAGATAAAAGAATTTATATATAGACGTGCATGTATACATGTATGTGCATCTAGCAAACCCATGAAATAATTGAAGCCAATTGATGAGTTCAGGTAAAGAAATATATCTAATGGACTCAACATAACATTTTAAGTAACCTCTAATTTTATAAACAAATCAATACTATATAATGACAGGCAATAAAAAGCTTCTTTTGTTACTATGAATACTGTCAAAAGTATTCAGGATTTACACAATGAAAATAATAAAGTTATTTTGCATATTTTCAAATATTCTAGATTTATATTAAACCATTTGTTTGTTAATGATGCCTGGTAAAACACCTTGGAATTGGTTAGGTGAAAATTAGCATTTGTTTGTTTTTTTTTTTTTCCTTTTTTACTGACCGGTGACGGGATCGCAACCCTCGGTGTTGCACCCGCACCGCACTCAGCCAGTGAGCGGGAACCGGTCTCCACATAGGATCTGAACCCTCGGCGGGAGCGCCGCCGCACTCCCAAGCGGCGCACTCTCCAGTGCGCCACCGGGCCGTCTCTTAGCATTTGTTTTTAAGTATCTTTTCCATCCCTTCACTATTAGTCTATGTGAGTCTTTACCAGTGAAGTGAATTTCTTGCAGGCAGCATACAGTTGTGCTTAGTTTTTAATCCATTCAGCCAGTCAGTATCTTTTAAGTGGGGGAATTTAGTCCCTTTATGTTCAGGGTTGTTATTGAAAGGGATTGCCCTATTCCACCATTTTATTAATTTCTCTATGGTTGTATTATATATTATATTTCTTTTGCTTGTTTCCCTTTTATCATTTATCTTTGCTGTTTTTTTTTGTAGTTTTTTTGTAGTTTTCTTTCTCTTTCTCATTTGCATATCTGTTCTACTAGCAGTTTTTACTCTTATGTATTTATGGTGACGTATATCTCTTTTTTTGATTTCAGATATAGGATTCTCTTGAGGATTTACTGAGGGGCCAGTCTTGTCAGTGGTAAACTCCTGCACTTCTTTATATTGGGAAGATGCTATTTCTCCTTCATTTCTGAAGGAAAGCTTTGCTGGATATAGTGTTCTTGGCTGGCAGGTTTTCTTCCTTTCAGCACTTTGAATATGTCATCCCACTGTCTCCTGGCCTGTAGGGTTTCTGTTGAGAAATCTGCTGTTAGTATGATGGGGATTCTTACACGTGATTTAACACTTTTCTCTTGCTGTTCTTAGAATTCTTTCTTTGTCTTTGACTTTTGACGACTTGACTATAATGTGTCTTGGGGAGGTCCTTTTCGGGTTGATCTCAAAATGGGGGATCTTTGAATTTCTTGGATCTGTAGGACTGTATCACTCTCAATATTTTGAAATTTTTAGCTATTATTTTATTAAATACACTTTTATTACCTTTTCCGTTCTCTTCCCCTTACAGTACACTTATAATACAGATGTTTGCAAGTTTAAGAGTATCAGAAAGATTTTGTAGGTTATCTTCATTTCATTTCACCCATTCTATTATAATTTTTCTAAAAGAATGCATTTACTGTAAGTTAGAATGTCACATAATTACAGAAAAGTAAAATATTATACAACTTTATTTATTTTTTATTTTAATTTATCAATATATAATATAGTTGATTTTTGTGTCCCTTTACCAATTCCTCCTTTTTCCTCCCTCCCTCTTTCCCCTCCCCCATCAACATCATATCTGTTCACTTGTCTTAATAAGTTCAAGGAATTGTTGTGACTGTTTTGTCTTCTCTCCCCTGCTACCCCCTGCCCTGGTTCATTTGTATATTTGCTTATTTATTTTTATTAGCTCCTACAAATAAGTGTGAGAGCATGTGATATTTCTCTTTCTGTGCCTGGCTTATTTCACTTAATATAATTTTCTCTTAGTTCACCCATGTTGCTGTGAATGGTAGTATTTCATTCTATTTTATAGCAGCGTAGTATTCCACTGTGTAGATATACCACATTTTCCTTATCCACTAATCCAGTGAAGGGCATTTAGGCTGGTTCCAACTCTTGGCCATTGTAAATAGTGCTGCAGTAAACGTGAGAGTGCAGGTATCCCTTCGGCATGATGATTTCCATTCCTCTGGGTATATACCCATCAGTGGAATAGCTGGGTCATATAGTAGTAGATCTACCTGTAATTGTTTGAGGAAACTCCATACCATTTTCCAAAAAGGCTGCACCATTTCACAGTCCCATTAGAACTGGAGATGATCTAGTTTAGCTTCCCCTCCATAGTATTATGGAGTGACTTCTGGGAATTCTCCTTGTGGTGGTAGAGCTAAACAGGTAAGCCATTATTTTCTCTTTAGCTAGACACATAAAAAAGCTTTCATTTTCTAAAATTTATTTTAGATATTTTCCTCCTATCCATACATGTAATTTGCTGAAAAAAGTCCTCAGCAGGAAGAATGCTATTGCAATGTCAGCCTTCAGCTGCATATTAGTATATTTAAAGGAACTCTTACAAGAAAATTCAATAAAAAGCACATGACGGCTTTTGCTTTCTACTTTATTCACTCATACAAATTAAAATTTTAAATACTTTATTGTTCAGTGCAATGTGCCAAAGTATTTTAATAAATACTATTTTTATGGTTTTCTCTATATTCTTATATCATTTAAATTTATAATCTGGTCTGTGTATGATTTGTCCTTATTCCAGCCTTCAGACATAAGCCATGATTCTTAAAGTAATAATAGTTAAAATCTGGCCTCAAGTTACAATAAAATAGAAATTGCTAAACTCTATGCCCTTGATCTTTAGGAAAAGTTAAAAAGCTTTGAAAATAAATCTGAATGCTAGTATCCAAGGGATATCATTTCAATAAAAAATTTACATCAGTGTGCTTAATCTAGTATTAAGGTAATTCTGAATTCCTTTTTAAATATAATGTTTCTAATTATCAGTAATTGAAACTAATTTTGGTACACAGCTCTTATTAAACAAGACAAATGCTGCATGAAAAATGGCATGACCTTTTCATTATTGCTTTGTCAGGACATTTCTCTAGAGATATGTATTCAGTTCCAAAGCTTTCTATCTTTAAAGAGTTCAGTAAGGCATAGCTTTTTCTTGGTGTGACTCCAAAATTGTACTATGAAAAAGAGCATTTATAATTATAATACTGTCATGTGAGTAACACGACAAAAAATAATTTTTATCACAGAAAGACAAATTGTACATATTTGAGAAAAATATATTAAGGACATGAAGAATTGTGTTTATGTGCAGTGAGAATCTGGGATTTTGTATAGCTAAATATTGTCAGAATAGTTTACGTTTCAGGACTCATGAGATGAAACGTCCCTAGCACAATACGCATATTGAGTAGTACTGGATAATTTCATGTAGCATGAGGAATGAAGAAGCATGTTTGCAATGTATGATTTCATTCCTAGGAATAACTGCTGAACTTATTGCCTTCTTGATTTAAGCCTCAGGCCCATAGAGGTAACTAGTGTTCACTTAAGCCCTCCTATCTACTTCTTTTCTTTAAGTCATTGTAACCCACGTGTGATGATGATTTAACCAAAGAAAAATTATGAGAAAAATAGTGATTACTTTAATCAGAAAAGGTCTGAATTTCTTATAGGATTATATGAATGAATACTTATATTTCTACCCAGGAGTAGTTACTAACTCAGGTGAATCTTTACTTGCAGAGAGTATGGAATAGTGATCTTGAACAGGAGAGAAGTCGGCTGGAAGGAAAGAAGGGTAAATTTTACCAACTTGTGCTTATTTGTAGATCCTTTTCCCTGCACAAATTTGGAAAAAAAAAGTGTGGAGTTCACCTTCTTTCCCTGATCTCTGAATTAAATGACAAGAGATGCTATTTTCTCAGGGACTGGTTTTAGTCTTGCCTACCTTAGGTGATCATCCAAACCTGGACTCCAGGCAGGGCCCCGAGCTCTGGATCTCCAGCATCTTTTCCTGCTGGTCTTGCTTACCGCATTTTTAAATATCAGAATGTCCAAATGTCAATACAAGGTACTTTTCTGCTTTTCTATAAAGCTAAAACACTAAATATATAATTATTAGTATTTTCATTGAGAGAAGGACATAATGATACTATGATGACATTTATGGAATTAAAAAGCATATGCATAATTGGTTACTTAAGGAAAAACATAGGAAAAGGTCTAAAAGAACACACCACCCAGGGTCTGCCTCTAAGAGAGAAGTGAAATCGAATGAGTTGAAATAGAATTTTAATTTTCTGTCTTAAATATTTACTTTCTAAATTAAAAAATATATATATAGTTTTTAATTGAGATACACATGAATGCTATGCAAAATTGAGTGTCTTAAACATAAAATTAACTTTTAAGTTTTAATTATAAAATTTCACTAAAACATCAGAAACTTTGAAAATACACCATGCTTAATTGCCTAGGTATGACTATTTTAATTAAGCTCTCTAAAACAAAATTTAAAGGATTGCCATAAAGTTTTTGAATTTCTTATTTATTAGATATAACTGTAGGTGATATTATTAAACAATCAAATTCACTGCTAATGAATTACACTTGTTTCAGACTTGACGAATTTTTAAAAATCTTTTAAAGAAAACCCAATATAAGAACTTTAAGAACCAACCAGAATACTGATGTTAAGACTGTGCAAATGGAAACATTAAAAGTAAAAATGGTGGCCTGGGGCTTTTTTATGTGGAATCCATTTTTCCAGGCTTCTGGCCAAAAGAAAATACTTTTTACCTTACAGCTGAGAGCATTAAAGCTCCCAGAAAAATGGACGGATGCTATTAGGTACATTTTTGCTTTCTTTAGAGGACAGCTTCTGACATTTCTTTTCTTGTTGGTTAGTTAAAGAAATATGCATATTGTGATTATTTCAAGGAGTCTTGCTTTGATATAATTGTTTGTTATAGAGTGTTATATAATTGGATGAGTCCTTTGATGTCACTTAGTTTTCTGTGATGTCGCTTAGTTTTCTGTGCAAAATTCCTCTTAGTAAAGCCGTATTGTTTGTTTCTATGCATACAAGATGATATTATCAAAAGACACAAATTATATTTTAAAGTTAAGCACAAAATCTTCATCTTAAAGAAAGAAGCAGCTTTAAGATGCAGCTTATATATAATCTATACATTTTAAGATATACAGGAATATACATGTATATCTCACAATATCTACATTTACATCTAAATCTATGTTTGTTTTTTACATGTCACAAACAGAAAAAGACCATTGAATCCAGACATGGAAAGTTATTGTTAAGGTTATGTAATATCGAGGAGTTACTAAAGGCCTTATATCTCTCAAAACACCTACTCTTATCCACTGGCCAAGCAAGAAGTTTTTCTTTAGACCCACATTCATTTAATTAAAGCACTGCTTAAATAAACATAGACATATTCTAGATACATAGATTGTTTTTAGGCCAGTCTTCCTCAAGTACCCCTTGGTGTGAACAGTTTCAGACTTTATCTTAAAGGTTAAAGCAGAAAGGTAAATCCAATGTCCAGGAAGTATAAGAAGCAAACTTATCAAGGCATAAAAAGAGAGTAAGATAAGATATATTGGAGCCCCAAAGCACCTTTTACAATTTTGAGGAGTTATTCTGTTACAAATGTTTAATTTTGCTGTAAATATTTAAGAATTGTTTTTATGAATAAGGGGAAGTTTGGCATCCCTAGAGCTTAATTATGAAGGTTATTTTTTGCATTCTTTACACTGGTGCTACTATATTTTGTTTTCCCCACATGAGTTATAAGGGATTTTTGCAAGAAGGATTTTATTTTTTAATCTAAAGAAGGCTTGTAGGTAATTTAGCTCAATGCACAGAAAGCAATAATTTAAGTGTCAGAAACTGAACATCCTTATGACATAGGCCTTGCCTGCATTGTTAAGAGGGTGGGAAATCCTATTATGGTAATTGAAACGTGGGACCTTTAAGAGATGATTAGATTGTCAGCGTGGTGGCCTCCTGAATGGACGGTCCATTCATGGAGCACTGGGCAAAGCAGAGCAAGTGAGAATGTTAGCCCCCTTGCTTATGCCATTCTCGCCACGTGGTAACTTGCATGGCGGTGGAGAATCACCACCCAAAAGAAGGTCCTCACCAGATGCGTGCCTTGGACCTTGAACTTCTCAGCCTCCAAATTGTAAGAAATAAATTTAGTTTCTTTATAAATTACCCCGTTCCAAGTATTTCGTTATAAACAACAGAACCAGACTAATACAGGCCTTATCAAGTAATTTCTGCTCTCTATGCCCTTTCTAGTCCTACTTCTACCTTTGGCCTCAGGCCGAGGTCCGATTTCATATGTTACGTGGTATAGTGGAAGGGACATGTGCATTTGACAGTAAGTAAATCCCAGTTTTATTATTTAACAGCTGAATGACTGTTATGGAGTTAATTGTGTTCCCCACATAGTTCATATGCTCAAGTCCTAACTCCCAGGATCTTGGAATGTGACTGCATTTGAAGATAGGGCCTTTAAAGAGGTAATTAAGGGTGGATGAGGTCATGTGGGTGAGCCTTAATTTACTCTGACTGGTATACTTTTAAGAAGAGAAAGAGACACGCCAGGGAGGTGCCCATACACAGAGAAAAAGCCATGTGAGAACATGGAGAAAAGTCAAGCCATCTCCACACTAAGGAGAGAGGCCTCAGGAACAGCCAACCCCAGTGGCCATTTCTCCTTGGATTTCCAGCTTCCAGAACTCTAAGGATATAAATTTCTGTTGTGTGATCCACAGTCCGATACTTTATTATGGCAACCTTAGCAAACTAAGACAGTGACTTTGAAAAATATCACATAACCGTTTTGAATACTAATTTTCTTAGCTATTTATAGATTGTTTAATATAATTGATTGTATTGAGGAAAAGGTAAATAATCTAAAGGATGCAGTGATATACATATTCATGACTCTTAGTTCCTTGTTATACATTTATGTTCTGACTTCCAACTCCAATTATTACTCATTAAACTCATTTACACCAGCAGTTCATGGTAAGAATCTTACAAAGGGGAGAGAATGTAGCAGGAGAATAAGAAGTTAATGAGCAAAAGTATCTAGAGATATTTCACTTGCACAGCATTCACAAAATATTGTGCAATGTTTTATTTTTGTCAAGTTCTGCTAATCTTAATGTGTTTGTTAGAATATTATTTGCTTTTTCTCTTAAAATGAAAAATTTCAAAACCATTAACTCCCTTAGTATTCATGAACTCTTCCACTATTTAAATTTAAGTAAATATAAAATGAAAGTGGATTTTATCTTGCTGTGCAAACAATTAAAGCAACATTTTTAGTGTCAGAACTTCAAACTCTAGTTTGCTGAGATTCCCGAAAGTCTAACTTCTCCAAACTCAAGTCATATTCAACTGTCTACTCAATGGAAGGGATCTTTCCTTGCCCCAGTTTCATTCTCTGTCTTTTCCATAGAGAAATTAAGTGATAATTGCTTTTTTCTTTTCTTTGTTTTTTCTAGGCCAAACCCCTGATAATTATGATTAACTCCTCTCTTTCTTTCACTTCCCACATCAATTCCGTAACTAAATTCTGCTAGCTCAACCTTCAGAATCTGACCAGGGCTCACCCACTCCGCCTCTACCGTGTCTATCACAACGATCTCCCAAATTATTTTAATAGCCTTCACTATTCATTATTTTAGTTCATATGTACCTGCTACTGCCTTTACCCTCTTTGTCACTGAAAAATTTTATAAGAGAAAACAAAATCATGGAAGTCGGCTCATGCCACTCTCTGCTTAATGTTTTCCAGTCGTAGGAGAAGCAAACGCTAACGTGCTGCCGTTGACCCCTCCAACCTCATCTCCTGTCACTTGTCCCCTTGCTTTCTCTAGGTCCACTCCGTCAACTTCCTCGCCATTCCTCGAGCGGGCCAGCCACGTTGCCCCTCAGGGTCCTGGCTTTAGGTGCCCTCCACATGACTTCCCTGAGGTCTGAACGGCTTGCACAGTTTATGCCTTCAGAGGTCTGTTCAAAGGTAGCTTTATCAGAGAAGCCAGCCAACATTATGCTGTGAAACAGCATCACCACATCCCACCACGTTTATTCTTGCCCTAATTTATGTTTTTCTCTCTAGCATTTATCATAATCTAGCATACAATTTATTTCCGTTTCACATCATGAGGTGAAAGAAATTCTTTATGTTTTCCATATTGCTATGTCCCAAATGACTAGCACCTAGTACCTAACATGTCCTAAATAAACATTCACTGAACAAATTTATTGAAATAACCAAATATTCACATTTTCAATGTGCAAATAAAGACTTTCTAAAATGAGATGAAAGCTCCACTTAACTCGTCCTTTTCCCCCTAAAATTTAATTTTTAAACATTACATGTTGTTATGTAACATGAACTTTGGCACTATGTATAATTTATTTCTTTAGCGATTTTACTCTTCTAGTAACTTGAAATTTTATCTTTCAGGCTAGTATTCGGATTGTAATTCAGTATTCTCATATTTGTATCTCTTCTTTTAAAGTTTCAATCTGGGGAAGGACAGCCTAAAAAATTTTAGCTTTGAGAGGATTTTTTTGGGGGGAAGTAAATTTTAACTACTACTATTTCATTATTTAGTTTGGTCATCACTTTGATATAAAGAAATTGAGTTTCATAAAAGAAATTTGCTTAAACAATTGCCTTGAATTGACGTACTTTCAATTGCTTAGGCTCCACATATGTGTAATCCCCAAATTGCCTCTGTCTCATATAATTGGTTTCCAGGCACAGTGTATTAGGATTAACACAGAGACCAAACATCAAATCAATTCAGCTCACCTATTTTTGATTCATTATTCTGTAGTAGTGCTGTAGTACTGATATAAAAATATATTCCCGGTCTTTACACTAAAAAAGCCAGAAAAATTAATAGGGACTCAGGCATGCAAACTAATAGATGTAAGAGCAAAAATGGAGTTTTAAATATTGTCACCTACATTATACAGTCAATTTCATTGAAACTTACATACTTACTGTACATGAGTTGCACTTAAAATACATGCACATACAGAAATATATGTGAAGATGTACATTCAATAGTATCTGACTAGAGGTGCCTGATTACGTTCCTAAACTTCACAATGAAATATAAAATGGGTGAAAGAAAGCATGGAAATTATATTAACTTCTAAAATTACTTTTAACTGTAAATTATTTTTAGTAATTCATTATTTGTTCCCATGATAATTTTTTGACATCACGTATGTATGTAGGCATTTTTGTTCGTCCCTTCACTTTCTTTGGAGTCACATAGACTGTGTTTCAATGCAATTAATACATTCATTTCAAGGCTTGTCTTATGCAGAAACCCTTGCCCTTTGGCAAAGGAAATGATTTATTGTCATGGTTCCGTGTAGTCTGAATTTTCACCCTTGGAACATGCTGCTTCCCTCAGCCTTAATACGAATTTTATGACATAAACATGGGATTTATGTAAATTGTTTCTTAAAAGAGTTGAATGCTGTGATTCATTGTTGGGTTAGAGTGTAATTCAAAGAGCTTCTGCTTAGAATTAGGAGATCTTAGCTTGAAGACTGTCTGACGCTAGCTGTCTGTAAGACAATTGAACTATTGGATTTTTAGTTTCTTTACCTACAAAAGGAGATAATGGCATTGACTATTTAGATTTGGGATGAGAATCATGCAGAAGTAAAGTTAAAATTTTAATTTCTACTTATCTGTAAGTTTTTATTATAAAAAATATTCATCAGTATTAATAAGGTCCCTGTAAGGACAGTGGAAGAGCAGAACAAAAGCTGATAGATCATTATACATATGTTTAAAATCAAACAGGTAACATTATCTACTGTGTTCTAAGCATAACACATATAACACCTGGTTAATTAATCCTCATAACAATAGTTGGCAGATGTTTAATTATTGTGTCAGTTATCTTTCGCTGAATAGTAGATAATATGAAAGCTTAATGGCATAATATAAGGGTTTGTTTAGATTATTCTGGGAAATGGCAATTGGGGCTGGTATTATCTGGGAAGTTCTGCTGTTTCACATTGAGCTCATGCTTATGTCTGAAGTCAGCTGCTAGTCAGTGGCTCTGTCTTTTAATTTGGCTGGTTACTACTTCTAGTGACAGAAATGAATAAACACATTTCCCATATTTCAACAGGCTCACTGGAATCTTTTCTTATAGGGACAGTGGCAGAGATCCCAAGAGCAATAGAGTTTCCCCAAAGTGCAAGTCCTTTTCACACACCTTCATAGAATACACTTGCAAACTCTCCCAGTGACCGGAAAAAGTCACTAGGCGAGCCCAAATTTAAGTAGTGGAGAAAGAATCTACTTCCTGATATGAGGAGCTAATGAATATCATAGTGTTTTTGTAGTGTGCTGCAATTATTATCACTTATTTGTTGATGAGAAAATTGAAATTCAGAGAGATTAATTGACTTGAAAGGATATATGCCTAATTAGTGGCAGAGCCAAAATGCCAATCTAGTTTTTATTGTCTTTAAATTGTGTGCTCCTAATCATCAAAAAATATATATATATATATTTATATATATTTGTGATTCTTCTGTCCATCTCCATTAACAATGGAAGAAAACACTTGTTAAGGTGTCAGTTTTCCAGAAAATGTGTTGAAATGCATATTACATAATTTATATTTTTGTTCAAAATATTTTAACACTTGCTTGTACACATTTGTGGGATCCAGTGTCTTGTTTCAATACATGCATATACTGCACAATGATTTACCTAGGGTAGATAGCATAGTGTAGTACTTAAAACTATTATAACATTTTTTTCATACGTTATTCTATATATAAATATAAAAATAATAAAAATAGCAAAGGAAAATAAATAAGAAGATAAAGTAAAATATAATTGCTATTTAGCTCTTATAAATAAATATTATATTATATATACATATATTTATATATATATTTATTGAAGGGATAGATTTACAAAATTGTGGGGACTAGTAAAGTAGTGGAAATTGGCAAGAAAGATAGTTAGGAAAGGACAATCATGATTAATCTGGAAATTTATGAGCATAATCTGAAGTTTGTAGTCTCTGAACACAGAAAAAGCATACTCTTTTTTAAAGCCCTTTGATCAATTAAATCATGCTCACTCAGGGTGATATGCCTTTAATCACCCTGCCACCAAATTACTGCCTGATGACCTGGGTAATGGTGCCACATCAGGACTCACGGTCTCTATTACTGGAACATCGGGCACTCTACAATGGCTATTGCTAGGTCCGTCTTGGGGAGTGGAAGTCTATTTTGCTAACCTCATGCCGAACTTTCAGCCTTGCCACCATTGCCACATTGTTTATCGTTAATGGGCAATGACAGAAATAGTTAGAAGTTGCTAACTGGTATCCACAGAGTAGATCATATTCACTTGATTATAAAAGCCCCTTCTGCTTAAATCATCTTTTTGTGATAATTCACATGGAATACAAATATCGTCACATCCTGTATTCATTCAAAGAGGCCTGTCTGCATATCTTCCCCAGGACCATATTTTCACCAATATTCCAACTGTGTGCTTTCCAAGCTCCTTACTGTTCAGCCAAACCCTGGCCACATCCCATGAATTGATATAAACTTGGCCATTTGCTTTTCTCTCCTTCTAGGAAAAAATAAACAAACAGTTGGTCATTGAAGTTCTGCCCACTGGGAGGATTTCTCTTTACCTCTGTCCCTCAAAGATAACCCTGCAAGAGGCTGTTAGTGCTGCAGCTGTCAATTTTGGGATGGTACCTGCATATTGTACAGAATTGTCTATAAACTGGGCCCAAGTGTTTTCTTCATCAGTCAATTCATTGTAAGGAACTTCCCATGAAGCCATAGGTTCAGGTCAAGAGAGAGAGAAGATAACACATTAGTAATAAGAGCCATGGACATTTGGGCCATTTCTTCACATGACCTACATTTTTATTTTTTTCATTCAGTACCTGCTCAAACCTCATCTCATACATATCACTTCCATTTGATATTGGAATGTTCTAAGGCATGTCCAAAATTATGACTTGGTGTGTCAGAAAAATCCCACTTCATAATGGACAGTTCAGGTTGCATGATAACTTATGCATTAACTTATGATTAAGCATTTAGTCTCTACTGAGATCTAGCAGCAAGCCAGAAGCTGTTTCTCAAAAGGGGACAACTTAGGGGCTGGCCCGGTGGCGCACTGCTACAGTGCTCCGCTTGGGAGCGCAGCGGTGCTCCCGCCAAGGGTTCGGATCCCACATACAGACCGGCCACTCACTGGCTGAGCGAGGTGCAGGCACGACACCGAGGGTTGCGATCCCATTGCCGGTCCCGGTCCGGTGCAGGCGCAACACTGAGGGTGGCGATCCATTGCCGGACACGAAAAAAGGGAAAAAAAAAAAAAAAAAAAAGGGGGACAACTTATCCACCTATGATGATTGGGCTTTACTCCAAAACCCTGAGGGTTTCAAAGGCGATGCACCTACAGGTGTCTGCCAGTGGTTCCAAACAATGTCCATATATTTGCCAGTGATACATCAGGCACCATTGGATTTGCTGGTTCCTATGGCCCAAGTGGCAGAACAGCTTCAGCTACTGCCCGTGGGTTCCAGTTTGCTTGTGGTCTTCGCCTCCTGGCTGCCTGCCTGCCTGTGGAAAATAACCTTCAGCCCAAGGATGAATATTGTTTTGATATTAATGCATATTGCCTTATTCATGTGGATAAAAATACATATTCAAGTGTTTCTATCTTTTATTATTATTACATATTTATCTGCTCCCATCTTCAAGCAAACTGGATACTTCTAGAGTGAAAATATAGTTCTTTATTACCCATAGTTTACCAACATCTGACATTAATGCCTGGTGTATAGTAGGTTTAATAAATTTAATATATATTTCTGATGATTATACACACATAAACATATTGCTCAGGTGCATGTACACACACAGATGCATGTACGCAGAATCCCCCCAAAAACTGAATAATAATCTATACATTTGGTTTCCCCAAATGAAGCTGTGTCCAATATTCTTTTCGGCTGAGTTTCTGATAATTGAAGATTTTGGAAATCATGTTATTAAACTCAATTTTATCAATACATCTGTTACTTATCTATACCTCTGCTTTTTAAAATCTTATTCTGCCTACTTATCATAAACCACACCCAGTGAATTATACATGGACACCATGTCTTAACTGAGATAAGGTCATCACAAAACCACAAGGTTATACATTAGCAGTTTCTCATGAACATATTTTAGATGATTAATATAATTAGTCTGAGTAATTATGGGATTGATATATTCACAGATTGGTCTAATTAGCCTTTGAACAGATTGATGCTTCAATTGAAGAGCTAATAAATTCTCTGGCTGATCTCCATGCACCTTTAATACTTGATTTAATTAATATCAAAGCTTTTGGCAAAGTAATTGGGCAAAAGGCTAAAACTTAGCCTATCAATTTTCAATAATCAGTCTGCCTTAGTGAGTATTTATCCTTCCTGAATACTCGATTCTTTTTGCTTTAATGTGTATTTTGTGATTCTTTTGACAACGATAAGAAGTTTTCATTTATTTGCACACAGAAGGCTTCTGTGAGACTGTCTCTACATTACGAATAGGTAATTCTGTAAGACCTAAAAATATTATATAAAATGCATAAAATTAAGCAATTATTTCAGTTGTCTGTTATTGGCAATTTGTTTTATAATTTACCAACAAACTCCCTTTGCTTTGTTATTGTCGACTTCTCTAAAATCTTAATTTTTGCCTAGTTCTGGCAAAATATGGGCGGTGTAACAAATAAAAATTTGCTTCAAGGTTATTTGCAACTCTTGGTAAAGAAATTAAAATACCTTAAGTTAAATAACAATAATAATATTGAAATATGCATATGACTCCTGGTGGTGTTTATGTTCTTCAGAACAAATCTGCATGTATTGTATTTATATATTTTAAATACATTTTTTAATGTTTAACTGTAATATGTATGGAAATCTCCTGTACACTAAGTTAAGGCCATTTACTGTGCTAAGTCCAGTGATGCACTGTGCTTAGCTTGAGCAATAAATGAAAACTATTAAATGTGTAATCTTCTAATTAAAATGCAAAAGCTGGCATGTGATCAGGGTTCATTCACAAGGTTGTAATACAGATTTTTGTTCATTACTATATTACTTTAAACCAAACTAAACTTCTACCGTACTTAAGGTATACTCCAATGACAACTTATAGAAACTCCTTATACTAAGCTTGTTAGCATTTCCAACAGATGATTTTCTTTTTATACATAACTTCACAACTTCTCTCCCCAATATCTTCTGCAACCTTCCTTAAACTATAACAATGTTCTGCCTATTCGCCAATAATATCATATTTGGGCTAATGCTATCACAGTATATTAGTTTCATATCAATTCCTTCTTCATCTCTGTTTACGCTTACACTGAGAACTATATATTGAGTTATCTTTGTTTCAATTTCATTTTAAATGCAGTTATTTCCTCTTCACTTGGTATCCAATTCTAGTTACCACTTTATTAGCTTATCCCAAATTATATCTTATATCTTTAAGTCCACTAATATGTCTTCAGCATGTCTGTATTATCTACTGTTTATTTTATTTGTTTCATATATTTTATAACAGTGCTTTAAATGTAACAGCTATTTACAAGATATTTAAACAGATTAGAATGTATAATATCAAATGAAACATTTTATCCTGAAATTATTACCCTGCTTTATTTTACTGAAAATTTTTTTGTAAAAACAATATATGTTCACACATTTTTAAAAGTCAAATTTTACTGCAGAATTATAATGGCAAACGGCATCCCTATGTTTTTCTGTCCTTAAGATGGCATTCTCAATTCTTTTTAGTATTTTCTTTGGATAGTTACCCATATTTCTAAGTAATGTACTTATATTCCTCTTTTGCTTTTACAGTGTTGAGAATTTCAGGAAATTTGTGTTAAATTCCTTTCACCATTTTTCTGCATCCCCTTAACATATTCCATCTTGCCGAGCTCCCATTATATTTACCACACAATTTTTGGTTGAATTCGTATTAGTACACACAAAAAATCTTTATTTTATTTTATTTTATTATTTTACCTTAACATATTCCATCTTGCCGAGCTCCCATTATATTTACCACACAATTTTTGGTTGAATTTGTATTAGTACACACACACAAAATCTTTATTTTATTATTTTATTTAAAAAAATTTTTTTTCCTTTTTGTCTTTTTTCGTGTCCGGCAACAGATTGCAACCCTCAGTGTCGCGCCCGTACCGGACCGGGACCGGCAACGGGATCGCAACCCTCGGTGTTGCGCCCGCACCTCGCTCAGCCAGTCAGCGGGAACCGGTCTGTATGTTGGATCCGAAACCTCGACGGGAGCACCACCGCGCTCCCAAGCGGCGCACTGTAGCAGTGCGCCACCAGGCCGGCCCCCAAAAATCTTTATTTTAATAGTCATTTGTGTTTATTTGAGTTAATACTTGTCTTTCTTTTTTTTTTTTCTTTTTGGAATGTTCTTATTTATAGTTTCTTCCTAAACAGTCAAATAATACTAAATACTCCTCCATATATTTTCATATATATCAGTATTGCTGCCTTGCTTCCCACGGATTTGTCACCCCTTTTCCCCTGGGTGATGGAGCTGCCAAAGATTACTCAAAGCCCATCTGTTTTGAGCAGTGAGAAGCCCCAGAAAGGGGTTAATATCCCAAAACTTCCTCAAGCACGAGGCATTCCTTCAATTTGGGAAACTAACCACGATTTGGGGTTCTCTTCCTGCATTTATTCTCCAGACCAAGAAGTTACAGGAAGAGACATAGGTGGGGTTTTGCTAAGTACAGTTTAACAAGTTTTACAATAGAAGCTGGTAACATTCAGTAAAAACAAGTCAGATGACACTCTGTTAGGCAATTAAGTGATCCACTAACAAAGGCTTGATTTAGCTGAAATTCCTTTTCCCTCTAGCAGCTTTTTAGTAACTTTACATATCAATTAGTAACTTGTCTGTCTTAGAACCAGCAGCCTTGCTGTGTTAGGATTCTTATCCTGCAACAGAGACTCAATGCCCTGGGGGAAATGTCCTGTCCTTTGCAAGGTCAGTATTTGAAACTGCAAGGCTTTGGAGAACAAGGCCCTGTGAGGTACATTTGCTTTATGAATCCTCTACAAGTATGATATAACATTTTATTTTATCTACCACATATATTCCTCCTAGATCCTTCTTGTTCCACCAGCACAGATTAGTTGGATTCTCAAACCTTTGCATGGTGGTTGTTGGATTTCTATTCACAGCCACCTTGGGACATTTTTTATCTCCTGAGTCTGGTATCCTGTTAACAACATCCCACCTAGTTTTCTTGAAAAAACATCCACTAGTTTTCTTGAAAAAAAATGCAAGACAGGTACAATATTTTAGAATTTATATGCCTTAAAAAGATCTTTTTCCACTTTAACATTTGAAAGATATTTTAGCTTATGTAGAATTCTAGGTTGTAATTCAATTTTTTTCTTAGAAATATTGAAAACATTGTTGGATTGTTTCTTCTGTATTAGTTTTCTAGGGCTGCTGTAACAAGATAGCACAANAAAAAACATCCACTAGTTTTCTTGAAAAAAAATGCAAGACAGGTACAATATTTTAGAATTTATATGCCTTAAAAAGATCTTTTTCCACTTTAACATTTGAAAGATATTTTAGCTTATGTAGAATTCTAGGTTGTAATTCAATTTTTTTCTTAGAAATATTGAAAACATTGTTGCATTGTTTCTTCTGTATTAGTTTTCTAGGGCTGCTGTAACAAGATAGCACAAAAGGTGGTCTAAACAAAATTTACTCTCTCACATTTCTAGATCCTGGAATTCAGAAATCAAGGTGTCTACAGTGCTGGTCTCTTCTGGAGGTATTAAGGGAGGAATTGTCTTTCGGCTCTCTCCTAACTTCTTGTGACTGCAGGCAATCCTTACTGTCCGCTGGCTTACAGATGTCTATAAATTCTGTCTCCATCTCCATATGGTGTTCTCCTGCATGTGTGTTTTGTCTACATCTGTCCTCTCTCCTAGCAAGCACATTAGTCCTCGGATTTAGGCCCCACCCAATTCTAGTTTGAATTCATCTTAATTACATCAACAAACATTTTATTTCTAAATGTGGTCATGTTCTGAAGTTCAGGCCTGACATGATTTAGGGGAGATTCTATTCAACTCACCCTACCTTCTATTTTACCTTCTTCTATTTTTAATTCGCCAAAATGTTTTTATGATGAATATGTATTAAATTTTGCCAAGTGCTTAATATTTTTCTATGGAAATATTCATAAGGTTTGGAACTTTTAGTCTGTTAATATGATGAATTGCATTGATTGGTTCTTAAGTGTAAAATTAATCGTGCATTCTGGAAAATAAATAAGTCTTTTCATGGAGAAATTAATATGTTTGTATATTGCTGGATTTCATATTAAATATTTCTGTGAGTAAGTTCTAGGAGAATTTCGGTTCATAGCATTATTTTTTAAATGCATTTTTGGCTACTTTTTATTGAGATAAAATTAACATTTCATATAATTCACCTTTTGAAGTGTACAAGACAGTGATTTTTGGTCCTCAAAGTTGTGCATCCCTTACTAATATCCAATTTCAGAACATTTTTTCACATTTCCACTTCCATTATAATCATCTCGGACCACTGTTCTATACAGTCCCTTGTTAACTGAAATGTCATTATGCAGCACATTAAAGTATATGCTTACTATGGACATTTCATGTAAATGATATCATACAATATGTGGCTTTTTGTGTGTGGTTTCTTTTACTTAGCATATTATCAAAAAACATTCATAATGTATCAGTACTTTATATTTTATGACTAAGAAATATTTTATTGTATAGATATACTATGTTACACTTATCCATTCATTAAGTGACAGGAATGTGATGTCATGTTTCCATTTTTGTCTAATTATGAATAATGCTTTTATAAATATTTGTTACAAGTTTTGTGTGGGCATATGTTTTTAATTATCTTAATTATATGACTAGAGGTGGAATTTCTGAGTTATATGGCAACTATGATTAATTTTGGATGAAACTCCATACTTGTTTGTAAAGTACCTCTTCTATTTTATGTCACCTTCAGCAATGTATAGGATTCTAATTTCTTTGTATCCTCCCCAACAGTTTTTTAAAAATTGTCTTTTTTGTTACAGCTGTCCTCATAAGTGTGAAGATATAAAACATAATGGTTTTGTTTTGATCACACTTATAACTAATTATTTTGAGCACATTTTAAGTGGTTATTTGCCATTTGTATATTTTTTGAAAAATGTTTATTCAAATCTTTTGCAAAGTTTTTAATTAAGTCATCTTTTTATTATTGAGTTGTTAAATTTTTAAATATTCTGGTTTCTAGATACATTCAATATACAATTTGTAAATATTTTCTCCTATTCTCTGAATATTTTTTTACTTACTTGATAGTGTTATTTGAAACATAGAAGTTTTAAATTTGATGTAGTCTAATGTATGTTTCTTTTTTTTTCTTGTTTTTGCTTTTAGTGTCATGTTTAAGAATCCGTTGCCTAATTAAATATCATGAAGACTTATGTCTATGTTTTTTCCGAACAGTTTTAAATTTTCACTGTCATTTATGACTATGATACATTTTAAGTTAATTTTTAGAAGATGTGAAATAGGAAACCAACTTCACTCTTTTGCATGTGAAAACAGAATTGTTCTAGCATCATTTGTTGAAAAGACATTTCTTTTCACTTTGGAATATTTTAAACCCATACTAAAAGTCAATTGACTCTACATGCAAGGTTTTTTGGTTTTTTTTCCTTAAGTTTCAATTGTATCCCATTGAACCAAATATTACATGGAGGCAAGTAGCACAGAGTATTGATTACTGTAGCTTTTTGTAAATTTGTAAGTCTTACTTTTTCTTTTCAAATTGATTTCAGAATTCTGAATTCCTTGAATTTCCACATGAACGTTGGGGGAAATTTTTCTATTTCTGCCAAAAATGATCAGTGGGGTTTTGATGTGTTTTGTCTTGAATCTGTGTATTAATGTGGGGAGTTACATTGTCTAAATAATATTGTCTTCTGACCCATGTACACTAGATGTCTGTCTGTTCACTTATATCTTTAATTTCTTTCAGGGATGTTTTGTAGTTTTCAGTGAAGAAGTCATATTTATTTGTTAAATTTTATTCTAAAGATTTTTGGAATTGAGCTCTCATTGATCATTTCTGGCTTATAAAAGTAGTATTAATTTTTGTTGTTCTGGCCATTAATGAAATAGGATACTGAAGTATCCAATTATTATATTAGAGCTGTCTATTTCTCCCTTCAATTCTGTCAGTTGTACCTTTATATATTTTGGAACTCTGTTATTAGGTGTCCATTTTGTCAATATACGATGTCCTTCTTTGTGTCTTGTAGCTATCTTTGCCTTAAAACTTTATTTTGTCTGTTATTAGTATAGCCACCCCAGCTGTCCTTCAGTTTGATCTGCATGAAGTGACTTTTCCCATTGATTTATGTTCAAATCATTAGTGTCTGTGGATCTAAAGCCAGTCTCTGTAGACAACATGTAATTGAACTATGTCTGTTTTTTGGTTTCTTTGTTTGTTTTCATTTACCAATCTCTGCCTTCTAATCAGAGTGTTAAACCCATTTACATTACAAAAAAATAAAAAATAAGAACAGACTTACTTTTGCATTTTTCGATTTGTTTCTATGTTTTATATATTTTTATTTCTCAATTTA
>NW_007728740.1:93562-94597 GCF_000696425.1 Galeopterus variegatus | reverse complement strand
CTTCTAATCAGAGTGTTAAACCCATTTACATTACAAAAAAATAAAAAATAAGAACAGACTTACTTTTGCATTTTTCGATTTGTTTCTATGTTTTATATATTTTTATTTCTCAATTTACTATTTACTGCCTTATTTGTGTTTAATTTATTTTTTCTAGTGTAAATTTCGATTCCTTTGCAATTTCCTTTTCTGTATGTATTTTATTTTTAGTTATTTTCTTAGTGGTTACCTCAGTAGTTGTTTTCTTAGGTTTTTTTTGTTGTTGTTGTTAATTTCTTAGTGGATAATTGTACATTTCAATTAACATCCTAAACTTATAATCACCTAGTTTGAATTAATACTACTAACTTAGCTTCAATACTTAATGCAAATTCTGCTCCTATAAAGCTCGATTTCTTATTTTTTTCTGTGTACTTTATTTTGGATAGTTCTTATTTGTATTCTACAAGTGTGTTGATCTCCTTTTCTGCAGTGTTTAATCTGCTGTTAGTGTCATCTAATATGCTTTTCATGTCTGATAATGTATTTTTATGTTCCTCACAGCTATTTATATTTATCATAAATATGTCCTAATTTACCTTTAATTTTCCGAGTCTTACACACATTCTCTCTGTCTCTCTCTCTCTCTCAAATACACACACAGTGTTTTAAACTCCTTACACATATACACACAGAACTTCTTCTTTGCTATTTCCATCATCTCCATCAATTCTAGTTTTTCTTCTATTGACTATTTTTCTCCTGGTTATGAGAGAAACTTTTTTGATTCCGGATGTGTCTAGCAATGTTGTTAATTGGATGTCGGACCTTGCAACTATTACTTTGTTGAATATCTAGGATTTGTTTTTATCCTTAGAAGAGTGCTCATTTCTGTTCTGTAAGGCAATTAAATTGCTTACACGTCAGGTTATCTTTTATCAAGACTTATTTTTAAGCATTACTATTTTGATTGTAAAATATGGTTTACTCTGGAGAAAATTTAGGTTTGCCACTAAAATGTAAACCTCCTTGGAACACTGTTGAATGCCCCAGGTT
>NW_007728740.1:87280-92989 GCF_000696425.1 Galeopterus variegatus | reverse complement strand
TCTCTGCCCGGTGGTCCTTTATATGTTGCTAGGCAATTTTATTTCTCACATCACTGATTTTCTTTCTTTCTGGGATCACAGTTCTGTGCTGTCAGAAGACCAATGTCTAATACTTGTTTGTTTGCTTTTGTTTGTTTTTTCCCAGGTCTCTAACTATTTATAGAGAAGGCTAAGTCTAGACATTTTATTGTATCATGGCTTGAAGCAAAATTCTACTTCATAAAATTTTAATTAGTACATTAATTCAAAACACTGTTTCTCTCTTACTCTTATAAATAATAGGTTTAGTAATTCAGTGAATTTTGCATTTTCTTAATAATGCAACTTATTAAAAGAGCTTAAATGCCTGTGTTTTATTATTTCTAAATATATTTGTATGAAAGTACATATCATTTATATATGAAATATGCTGAATAAAATAAAAGCAAATTTTGATTAATTATGTGATACTTAATGCCCTTTTCTGAATTTTTGTGATAATATGAAATTCACTTAACTTTGACTCTTGGGCCAGCCCGGTGGTGCACTGCTACAGTGCGCCGTGTGGGAGCATGGCGGTGCTCCCGCCGAGGGTTCGGATCCCACATACAGACCGGTTCCCGCTCACTGGCTGAGCGAGGTGCAAGCGCAACACTAAGGGTTGCAATCCCGTTGCCGGTCCCGGTCCGGTATGGGCGCGACACTGAGGGTTGCGATCCATTGCCGGACATGAAAAAACAAAAAAAAAAACAAAAAAAAAAACTTTGACTCTTAACCTTTAACTAAAAGGTAAGTACAACATCAGTAATTGGAAAAAAAAAAGTTGACATTCAATATCTTGTTTCTAACCAAAGACTTATTTTAAGAGCAGAAAAACTTTTTTCTTTGTATTGTATTTCATTTAAATGAATAAAATAGTAAAAACTATATGTGAGACATAGAAGAATTTTTAAAAGCATTAATTTGGAATCAGACTGCTTGAGTTTGACCCCTACTCTGTCACAGTTTTGACCCCCTCTGTGATCTAGAAAAGGTTACTTAGATTTTTTTAACTTATCTACATAATAAAGTTAACAATAATAATATCTATTTCATAGAGTTGTTGTGAAGAATAAATAATTTATACACAGTTGTTCCTCCTTACCTGCAATTTCATTTTCCAGTTCCACTTAACTGTGGTACAGTACAAGGTAATGTGTGTGTGTGTTTTGTGTGTGTGAGAGAGAGACCACATTTACATATTCACATAACTTATATTACAGTATATTATTATAATTGTTCAATTTTATTATTAATTATTGTTGTTAATCTCTTGATGTGCCTAAGTTATAAATTAATCTTTACCATAAGTATGGATCTATAGAAAAAAACGTAGTATGCATAGAGTTTAGAACAATTTTAGTTTCAGGCATCACTGGGGGACTTGGAATGTATATTTCCATACATATATAAAGTATTTAAAACAGTTGGTATATCTAACAAACTACAAAAGTGCTTGTTATTACCATTATTATTTCTGTATACAAGGGAAAATATAAAGGGAAAATAATACAAGATTAAAGTGTCAATATAGAAAACACATAAAAGTAACTTTTCAAGTATAATGAAATCTATGCTTATGATTGAAAATAAAGTAATTGATGAGGCACATTAAATAGCAATTCTGTTGATCGGACAATTGTGTTGAGAACACTCAGGTTCTCAACCAGTTGAAATAAGACAAAGGTGTTACCAAGTAGAAGAACAAAGTACCACTTGTATCACGCTATAGAAGCTAGTTAGCATATACTTCAGTGTGACAGTCCAAATAAATGAGAGGGCTCTTGTGCTTATATAGATCTTATGAGAGTTTACATTAATGTTGTAAAGAAAGAGAGAGACCAAGTGCCTTGAGTTCTGTAATGTTGATGGATAAATTAGCTCCACCTACTTGAAAAATTATGTAACCCACCCCAGCTCCCTGGAAAAGAGTAAGGGATGTGTAAAGAGCATAAGTTGTTAAGCAAAGATATCTCATTTGTACAGACAGAAAGGAGATAGAAGCCACGGAAAATAATCATTCCCATTTACACAACACATAATGTGCTATTAATCGTCACTAGTTCTGCTTTCCATCTTGTTAAGCAAAGATATCTCATTTGTACAGACAGAAAGGAGATAGAAGCCATGGAAAATGATCATTCCCATTTACACAACACATAATGTGCTATTAATCGTCACTAGTTCTGCTTTCCATCTGGGATCATTTTTGTGTTATTACTTTTGTTATTTTTACTACCTCCCCCTTGCTTTTGTCTTTATGAGACCGTGCATTTAGAAAATTATGTTCATTATATTAGAGCTTATGCTTAAGTGGAACTAAATGAATGTGTTTAATCTTCTACCTTTAAGTGGAAGTCCTATTTATTTTCCTCTATTCTGATTTGTATAAAAAGTTCAGACTAAGCCTTTAATTGGGAGCATTATTATAACATTTTTATGGAATTTTTAAAAACATCTTATTTTTTAAGTCACAAAATCCCCCTGAAATAAAATGGGTTATTATTTATTGCTCTATTAGTTGGCTACACATTCCTATCCTACTTAATTTGCCTAACAAAGTTAAAAGATGCTACTCAGGAGACTTTATGACCGGCCGTAGTTTACGATGGCAAGGTGGCAGGATATGTAATTTGTTTTGCATAGACCAAGCATTGTTGCGAGTAATGAAGAATTATGCTAATAGCGAAGTCAGCGTAACTGACATTGCAGTCAAAGAGTGAAGGAATTTATGTACTATGAAGCTATAATTTTGATAAAGTGGATTTTCCTACCAAAGACATTTAAAGGCCATAATAAAATAGTACATAGTGGCAGCCAAATATACTCTAGCTTTTATTGAATTATGCTCCTTAAAATTGAAGTATCTAATGAGAATAATCCAATTACAAGGTAGACTGTTATGTGAGAAATAACCAGGTAAAAAAATATTATAACAAATTTACTTACCTTTGAATATAAATTGTAAATGATAATTAGGAATATTACAGTTTATTTACAATGTTTAATGTCAAAAAATTCTATCAATTTACTTACAAACTTTTAATTAGTAAAAGTCAATAATGAATTCCAATTTGATGTGATACTTTGTAAACAAATGTTACAAATCTATTCCTTGTTTTTCTCTTTTCTAAGATAAGCCAGGAGAACTAGATAGTACTTACTATAAAACAAATACATCAGAATTCATGAGTAATTGAATACAATTATCAAACGAACACTAATAACAGCTAAGAGCTTAGATGCCTTTCCTAAGAATATCTGTTTTTAATAACGTTTGAATCTCCAGTGGCGGCTTTACAGGCCAAAGTGAAGGATTCACCGCTTATGTGGCTCCTATTAGGCATTATGTGTAAGTAAATTTCTTTTTATGGGACTTGCTGTAACTTTTGCCAGTATGAGAAAAGAAATGAAATACATGTGATGAAAATAGTTCAAAGTAAAGGATGAAAGCGACGATGTAGTACACATATTAGTGTCAAGATACCAAAGCTATTCTACTTTTATTCATGTCAAAAAAATTTTTGTTTCCCTGATTCATTTCTTCTTTGATTCATTGGTTGTCTGGGAACATGTTGTTTAATTTCCATGTATTTGTATAGTTTCCAAAGTTTCACTTGTTATTGATTTCTAGTTTAATTCTATTGCTGTCTGAAAAACTATTTGATATTATTTGAATCTGTTTAAATCTGTTGATACTTGATTTGTGGCCTAACATAAGGTCTATCCTGAAGAATATTCCCCGTGCTGATGAGAAGAATGAATATTCTGTACTTGTTGGATGAAATGCTCTGTCAATGTCTGTCAAGTCTATTTGGTCTAAAGTTCAATCTCATCTAACTTGACTCTCCTCTGGGCTTGGAATTTTTTTCTGGATGTTGATGAGATTTAATACACTTGGAACCTCTTATATTCACTACAGGTTTTTCTAGTTGGTTTCCTCTTTTATAAATATACTAATTAAAAAGTATAATTAAAATAATGACCAAGTCATCTATATTTAATCTAAACAAAAAATAAACTCAATTAAAAACAGTGACTTCTTTCCTTTAATTTTTCCTTAATCTTCCATAATTTAGGAGAAAAAGGAAGAATTAGACTATGATTCTGTCATAGTGTAAATTCCAAAAGAGAAGTAGCATACAAAGTCTCTATGTTTTACAGTCATATCAAGTACAGGTAGTGAGAAACATCTAATTTTGAAAATATGTCCTATCAGCATTGGAAAGCTGAAACACAGTAGCATAACTATATTTTAATGACTATCATACACATATAACTGTTAAACATGTTAGAATCTGAAATCTTCAGTGTTTATTTGGTTCTAAAAATTTCTCTTTTAAAAAAATAATAGAGGAAGTATCCAATATTTATTGGGGAGTTATTTTCTAGATGTTTTATTAACCTAGTTTTATTTCTTTTAACTCTAAAGTATGTTTTTTATCATAGCAATTAAGTAGTATGTAAACAACTCTTTCTGGGGTATAAAACTAAAGATACAGATCTCATTAAATTTTTTTTTATTATTTCTGCCTCTTTTTCTAGGAGTAGTTCCATAGTATATTAAATAGTTTGGCACAGCAATATATTTTATATATATACTAGGCGGCTGTGCTGCTCAGGTGTAAGTCAAATATGTGTATTAAAATTTTTGTTTATGCAATTTTCTTGATATACAGAAAAAAATCAGTAAATATTTTCTAAGTCACAATATTAAATATATTAAGCCTGTATGAAATGTTTAAATCTAGGTATCATTAGCATACTTCTTTGATTATCAAATATGTATGGGTAATTTTATTATGGTATTGTTAAAATATTTTATTTTAATATCACAGGGTAATGTAAGCATTTGGTGAGGTTAGAGTTCAGAAAATATATCCTCAATATCTTAAGAGCTGCTAATGTGAGGCATTAGCCGTGCATTCTAGTGAGAAT
This sequence comes from Galeopterus variegatus, assembly GCF_000696425.1. Classification (NCBI taxonomy): domain Eukaryota; kingdom Metazoa; phylum Chordata; class Mammalia; order Dermoptera; family Cynocephalidae; genus Galeopterus; species Galeopterus variegatus. The sequence continues at coordinate 88,033 of NW_007728740.1, read as the reverse complement.
AAATGATTTGTCTAGTTTCATATGGAGTTTTTGTCTGTAAAAACTGTCTCCGGACTCATGAATCATAAAAGGTAAAAACAAGAGAACATATGGTGGCTTTTGCATATTTCCTCCAGAGAGCTCATTCTAAAGTTTTTCAGAATTTGTCTTAAAAGTGTGACAGAATTTACTCATCCAGTTTTTCTAAAGGAAAAAAAAAAATCACTTTTTAAAAAAAAGATCAGAGAGGAAAATTGCGATGGTAAGTTTTGGTTATATTCATTTAAGTTATATCTATGTAGCACTTTATGTTTTGCAAAGCAATCGACATACATTATTTCATTCTTCAATACAATCATATGATTAGGCAGGATTTAATTTATTTTAAAGATGAGGAAATACAATTTTAGCACTATGAATTGCCTTAGGTTTAGGTTACATAACAATTGACATATCCCTAACAAAGCGTGAACAAGTTGAGCTCACAATATCTCAGATATACAAGGCAAACAAATCAACAATTTTATTACAGACAAACTAAATAAGCAATATATTAACAATGGTCACTGATGTCTTATGTTCCTGGCAATAACCTAAGCCTATTTTAATCAATACCTCAGTTAGTTATCACAATTCATCGATGTGGTAGCTATTATCCAAATTACACAGCTGGAAATGGAGAAATGATTTGCCCATTAGTAATTGCTATACATCGGGCCGGCCCGGTGGCGCACTGGATAGTGCGCCGCTTGGGAAGCGTGGCGGTGCTCCCGC
>NW_007728740.1:79802-86413 GCF_000696425.1 Galeopterus variegatus | reverse complement strand
AGGGTTGCGATCCCGTTGCCGGTTCCCGGTCCGGTACGGGGGCAACACTGAGGGTTGCGATTCGTTGCCGGACATGGAAATAGACAAAAGACAAAAAAAAAAAAAAGTAATTGCTATACATCGAACGTCCCCCCAAACTCAGTAAAGCCTAATCCCCACTATAGCTGTTGAGGGTGAGAAATCCTATTATAGAAATTGAAAGCTGAGGTCTTGAAAGAGGTGATTAGAGACTGAGTATCATGCTCTAGTAAAGTTGATGGTTTAGTAGTGGTTCTGAGGGCTTTAAAAGGAGGAGTGAGTAGTTAGCTCTCTCTTCTCCGTCATTCTGCCATGTGAGACCCCCGCGTCACTGTCACCACCACCAAGGCCTTTACCAGACATGTTCCCTGGATTTTGAACTTCCAGCCACTGAAATCATAACCAATACATTTTTTTCTTACAAATTACCCAATTCCAGGTATTTTGTTATAAGCAACAGAAATGGACAAATGCAATAATCTAATAGATGGCAAGGATTGGATTCAAACCCACAATATGACAACAAAGTTTAAGGATCTATGGTAGTGGATGCTTGGTTTACATTAAAATTACTTCTCATGTTAGGCAGGACAATGTGGAGGGTGAATGTAAGAATTGTGAGAGTGAAGCAGGAGCTGATTCTTAATGTGTAATGAGGAATTCCACGTGGAATTGGAGAAGAAGGGTATTGACAAACAAAATAAGCAGCTCATGCAAATAAAAGGTCTTGAATAAATATGGAATGTTTGAAGTCGAATTGTTTGGATGTTGGTACTAGTAACATATTTACAATATGTATAAAAGTGAGGACAGAAAATTATAGTGAGCCAAGTTATATGAGTGGTAAATGAGAACAATGCAGGTTTATTTACGAGCGACATACAAGAGAACTTGGTGTCTAGTATGAGAAAGGTGTGGTATCTTGGAACTATTGATTGCCAATGTTTTTCTAATCATAAAAGAGATGTGGAAAAATTCTTCCATTTAACTTTTATGTGCTTTCTCCTTGACTTATAGTAACACTGATATTTCAACATCCAATGAAATATACATGCATACTAATTTTGACATATTGAACAGGTTTTTGGTATAAATTTAAAGCATGCTTGATGCGACTAGGAATTCTAGTGTCCTTTCTAACTATAAGCAAAGAAACAATTCAGAACTTTCTTTCCCCTTGTTCTCCAAGTCTAGGAACAGACAATTTATCAAATATTGGAAACAGAAGTCATGTTAATGGCTTTGGTACCAACAGTATTTTTGAGCTCTACCCACAGATATTGTTCTAAATATAGCATCAAAAAATGGCAAAAGCAAATGCACATATCTGGGATAATTAGTAACAACTCCTAGATTTGACACATCTGTAATACAACAATTTCTTAAAAGAAATGTGTGCATATGTCTCCAGGTGCATTATCTGTAACAGTTAATGACTGAAAACTATCCAAATGTCTCTCAAGAGCAGAATAGAGAACGAGTTATACATTATTCAAATAATGGGACACTATCCAGCAATGAGACTGTACACACTAAGATGCATGCAACACTACACATACTAAAAACTCAAAAAACACAACATTGTGTGAAGCAAGTTGAACACACATAAAATATATTCTTTATAATCCCATTAATGTAAAATTCAGACATAGAACAAATCCTTGCTGGTAGAATTCAGTGTAGTAGCTGTCCTCTGGAGGTACTGACTGGCAGGAAACATTAAGAATCTTTCAGGATGTGGTGACGTTTCTTCATCTGAGTGCTGCTAGATGCATGGGCTGCTTTATTTGTGAACCGTCAACATGATGCAATTTCTGAATTGTGCACTTCTTGTATTGAGTCTCACTAAACATGGGTAATAGNTAGAACAAATCCTTGCTGGTAGAATTCAGTGTAGTAGCTGTCCTCTGGAGGTACTGACTGGTAGGAAACATTAAGAATCTTTCAGGATGTGGTGACGTTTCTTCATCTGAGTGCTGCTAGATGCATGGGCTGGTTTATTTGTGAACCGTCAGCATGATGCAATTTCTGAATTGTGCACTTCTTGTATTGAGTCTCACTAAACATGGGTAATAGTTATTTTATTATTGAGTTTGTGAAATTTCTTCTTGTACTTCTCTATGAATGGCTTGAATTCTTTTAACTTATACATTATTTTCTCAAAAATTATACATGATCCTTTCTGTAATTTGTCATTGTTTTTCTTCAAGTTTAAATATGAAATCAAGATTTTGCTTCCTTGCTTGAATAAAGACCCTTCAACATTAATTGTCAGTTAGGAATGAGAGCTCTAGTGTATAGCCCTGATGGACAGATTGTCAATACTTTAGTTGGTTAATATATTAGTAACAATGCATAGTTTATGCTTACAGCCTTTTGCTTTCAGTTAACGAAAACACAGTAACAAAAGACAAATTTAAAATGATGATTTTACCTAATGACAAACTTTATCATGAGCTTACAATTTAATCTTACTTATCCCTTTTATCCTTACTTATCTCCTACAAAAAGATGATGTGTGGCCCACAATGTTTTTTGGTGACATAGTACTTACAATGAGCTCTTTAATAAAGATTATCAAAGTATAGTTCTAACCTTCATGGTGCTTACAATATAGTTGTAAGAGAAACAGAGAAATAGTAAGCAGTGAATGATGTGGATGTGTGAGTGTCTGTAATTGCAATTGCAATTTATAGTTGCAGTACACTAGGCAAACTAAATTGCAAAAAACAAATAAATCTTAGAAGTCATTTTATTAAACTGGAAGCCAGAATGATATGCATGTTTTGAATAAATACAAAGGTATATGAACTTTGTGTTTATAGAGTCAAATAACAAATTGTTTTGACTTTGTGGGTCATACAATTTCCGCTACAACTACTAATCTAAACAGTTGTAGCAGAAAAGCAGCCATAAACAATATGTAAATGGATGTGCAAGGCATCCAATAAAAGGTTCCAATAAAACTTTATTTCAAAACAAGTAGGCAACAGGCCAGATTTGGCCCACAGACAAAATCCTGAAATGGGGTATTACAAGAACTGAATTCTAACTTTTTCCATTCTGATATAAAAAGGGCCTATTTTTATTAAAAATGTCTACTTTTTCCTCAAACATTTTTGAATCTATGAACCTATTCATTTTAAGAAGTGTATTTTCATTCCAACGGCTATTTCCCAATTTAGAGTGCTTTCTTCCCCTGTATATTAAGCAGAAATATCAAGATTCATGGCTGACTTAACATCCTTAGCACTTTTTCCCTTCAAGTGAAACAGAAAAATAAATGAAAGAAAAATCGGTTTTGTGCTATTTTTATATAGCATTTATACTTACTAAGTAGATACTAACTGCATATAAAATGTGTTGGCAGAAGATCTAAGAAAAATTTGAAAGAGAATACTCATGTATTTTGCTGGGCATGAAGTTTGCCTTAAACAAATTCAATTTTTTTCCCCACCATACTAGTGAATTTGAATATAGGTTTATTTACCTTTTATTTCATTTTCCTGGTTTTCTTCTTTCCTTTTCCTTTTTCTTTTCTTCCTTCATTTCTTTTTCTTGTTTTTGTTTTCTTCCTCCAGCTTCTCTTCTCCTGGCATTCTAGTAATAACCGTGTGTGATCTGTGACAGTTTCTGACACAAGACAAAGCAGCACAGTATTTCTTTCTTCCATTTAACTTTATATGAACTGACAAATACAAATTCAATCAATAAATCAGGCACATGAATACATAAGGAAGGACAGGGAAGGGAAGTTGGTGTTTTATCAGAATGTATGACATGTCCACAGCACTCTAAAGAAACCAAGACATAAACAGGTCACTTTTCTTCACTTTTGTTCACACTCTCAATATCATGTCACAATCATCCCCCAAACCCTTGAATAGGTGTGGATCTGTATTTCTGTTTGAAAACGACCGTATTTCTTGCTGAAAACGAATCATCAATTTACTAAAAAACTGGTATTTGTCCTCTCCAATGTTCATGTGGAAGCTTGGTCCCCAATGTGGCAGTGTCCAGAGGCAGAACATTTAAAAAGGGATTGGATCGTGAGGGCCCTGCCCTCATGAATGGATTAATCCGTTAATGNGCTTCTCTTCTCCTGGCATTCTAGTAATAACCGTGTGTGATCTGTGACAGTTTCTGACACAAGACAAAGCAGCACAGTATTTCTTTCTTCCATTTAACTTTATATGAACTGACAAATACAAATTCAATCAATAAATCAGGCACATGAATATATAAGGAAGGACAGTGAAAGGAAGTTGGTGTTTTATCAGAATGTATGACATGTCTACAGCACTCTAAAGAAACCAAGACATAAACAGGTCACTTTTCTTCACTTTTATTCACACTCTCAATATCATGTCACAATCATCCCCCAAACCCTTGAATAGGTGTGGATCTGTATTTCTGTTTGAAAACGACCGTATTTCTTGCTGAAAAAGAATCATCAATTTACTAAAAAACTGGTATTTGTCCCCTCCAATGTTCATGTGGAAGCTTGGTCCCCAATGTGGCATTGTCCAGAGGCAGAGCATTTAAAAAGGGATTGGATCGTGAGGGCCCTGCCCTCATGAATGGATTAATCCGTTAATGGATTAATGGATGTCAGGCTTGATCATGGACCCCTCTTCCCCATCCTGTGCAGGTCATGAGTCAGGTAGTTGAAAAAAGATTCTGGTGGCGGATAACAGGATAGGCATGCTTTATTCCATCACAAGCTCTGTCCCCAGTGGTTTGAAGCAGTTGTCTTATATGCCAATAGTGGCAGCAAGCCTAGGGGTACATGAACACACATGTGCACTAACACTACTCTTATGCAACTTGTTTACAACAGATAAGCTGAATCATACACAGCCAGATATGAGGCAAGGGAGCCTGACTAAACTAACGCCATCTTCCTTACAATGGATTAATGCGTTATCACAGGAGTGGCACTAGGAGCATTAGAAGGAGAGGAAGAAGCATTTTCGACTGTGCAGCTCTTGCTCAGCCTCTAGCCAGTTTCCTGTGTTGCCTCCAGACTCTGTAGAGTCCCCACCCAGAAGAGGGCCTTTACCAGGTGCACCCCCCTGAACGTGGACTTTCCAGCCTCCAAAACTAAAGATATGAATTTCATTTTGAAATAAATTATGAGTTTCAGGTATTTTATTCTAAGTTACAGAGAAAGAACTAATATAGAGACTCATATAAAATGTTCAGTTTTTGCCTTGGAAGAATTATTAATTATAAAAATAAATAATATTACTGAAGACAAACATATTAACATAGCAAATAACAAAAGCATATATTTACTCAATTAGCACACCGTTGAAAAGAATACAGACACAATCTCTAAAGATTTTGAAAATTAGTTGGTGAAACAGGATCCCATAAGCCTCGATAAGTCCTATAGCTACTTTGGAGAATCCTTTGCACTTCAGAGAAATTTAATATTTATTCAAATTTTATTTTCTTTTACCTGTAAAAGACACAAAGATAATTTGGATTCTGGAAACTTGTTAAATTAAATAACATGGAAGTGAAACTTATTGGAAAAGTGCTAAGCTGTAAGGAATATTTTAAAAATTATAAAAGTCTTATTTAGTTATATATAAAATTTGCTAAATTATATAAGAATTTTAAAATAAAATTTCATATTTTAGTTCTTAAGCTCGAGAAAAAGGTTTTTATTTTATTTATTTAATATCTATCAACTAACATTTCCTATTTGCCTAGTGAGATTTATTATACAATAGAAGACATGATCCGTGGTATTTCTTGTAGTATTTATCAGGAGTCAGAAGAAATCAAGAGAAAGCTTCTCTGTGGGTCAACTCCTCCCTTGCCGCAGTACTTTCTCAGAGAAGATGAGGCTGATGCATGAGGGCAAGAGAGTCAATACAGATGAGGTCTGGGAGTAGGATTACATCAGCGAAACACCATGACAGAAAAAAGGAGGCATCTGTGCAATTGATGAGAGCAGGAACCAGGCAAAACTGACTTCTCAGTACCTGAATCACACTGAGAAGTGGAAAACTGCCTAACAAGCTGCTAAACATCCATGACAAAAACATGAAAACAGAGATATATTTTTAAGCTTTTTCGATGTATGGCTTTAGCATAAAGGGATTAGATTACAGATAAAACAAGCAAACAAAAACCTTTAAAGAATGACCCTGCATTAATGAGAACATCTATTCCAAGATATTTCTTGTTTATACACATGGAAACCCATGCTTCTCAATGCACAGCACATTATAACCTTACATTAGTGAGCTATTTTGTTCTGAAATCACCATAAATCCAGATTTAATTGTAGTTTTAGCCAATACTAAACAGTCCAATTTTTAAGGCTTTAGTAAATACAATGCAAGAATTGTTCACAATTTTTCACGACCAAGAAATATTTTTTGTGTATTTTGTATTTTTTGTAACGTATTGCCCTTATCAGTTTGGATAAAAAAGTGACAATACAACTAGTGGCAAAGAAATTTGAAAATCACTTTGTTACACCAAGCCAAGAAAAGTTTATCGCCATCAACCATGAAAGTTAAATATTAGTATTCTTTAAAGCAGAAGAAACAGTCAGAGACTGAGCACAAATTTAT
>NW_007728740.1:76775-79329 GCF_000696425.1 Galeopterus variegatus | reverse complement strand
GTACTTTCTCAGAGAAGATGAGGCTGATGCATGAGGGCAAGAGAGTCAATACAGATGAGGTTTGGAAGTAGGATTACATCAGCGAAACACCATGACAGAAAAAAGGAGGCATCTGTGCAATTGATGAGAGCAGGAACCAGGCAAACCTGACTTCTCAGTACCTGAATCACACTGAGAAGTGGAAAACTGCCTAACAAGCTGCTAAACATCTATGAAAAAAAAAAGAAAACAGAGATATATTTTTAAGCTTTTTCGATGTATGGCTTTAGCATAAAGGGATTAGATTACAGATAAAACAAGCAAACAAAAACCTTTAAAGAATGACCCTGCATTAATGAGAACATCTATTCCGAGATATTTCTTGTTTATACACATGGAAACACATGCTTCTCAATGCACAGCACATTATAACCTTACATTAGTGAGCTATTTTGCTCTGAAATCACCATAAATCCAGATTTAATTGTAGTTTTAGCCAATACTAAACAGCCCAATTTTTAAGGCTTTAGTAAATACAATGCAAGAATTGTTCACAATTTTTCACGACCAAGAAATATTTTTTGTGTATTTTGTATTTTTTGTAACGTATTGCCCTTATCAGTTTGGGTAAAAAAGTGACAATACAACTAGTGGCAAAGAAATTTGAAAATCACTTTGTTACACCAAGCCAAGAAAAGTTTATTGCCATCAACCATGCAAGTTAAATATTAGTATTCTTTAAAGCAGAAGAAACAGTCAGAGACTGAGCACAAATTTATAAGTGTATTATACTTAGAATAAGATATCAGATTTTTTTAAAAGGGAAAAATAGTCTTTCCACCAAACCTAATAACATATTTTTCTTTTTTGTCCAAATGGATGGTACTCTTTGTGCTTTTTTCCCTCTTTTTATGCACTCACACACTTTCTCAATCTTTTTCTTCACATTTCTGCATTCCAGCCTTTATTATTCTAATTGGATCATTAACAAAGAAACAAGTTGGTCTTGTAATCAAATAATGAAATGGTATATCTGAATAAGTCATTATTTGAACTTTTCTTATTATGACTGTGTTTGATTTCTCTATTCATATGTTTAAAAGCTATTGACCTTTAATTTTCAGTAAACTGTTTTTTTCTTTTGCCATTTTTTCCTAATCGATCATTTGTCACCTGCGTAATTTCTAGAAAGTTTAAATATAAAAAAGAGCAATTTTATTGTCTATAGTGTTTTGCATTCTTTTCCAGTTTGTCACTACTTTTAAACTTTNGCAATTTTATTGTCTATAGTGTTTTGCATTCTTTTCCAGTTTGTCACTACTTTTAAACTTTCCTATGATTGTCCATATGATATATTTCAGATAGTGAGTTGGTTTTTTTGTTTTTTTCTTTCACTTTTCTGGATTTTGAATTGTATTTAGATCATATTTAAACTATCTTAATCTTAGGAAATGAACAAATTCACCCCACCAAAATTTTCTTCTAATATTCGTATGATTTTACATTTTGTTGTTCTTTTGTTTTGGCAGCTGGCTTGCTTGTATAGGGATCTGAACCCTTGACCTTGGTGTTATAACACCGTGCTCAAAACAGCTGAGCGAACCAGCCAGCCTTGATTTACATTTAAGATCACTCTAATCATGTTGGAGCCTTATTCTGGTTTATGTTGTGAGATATGAACGCAATTTTACATTTTCTTTTGTCTTCTTTATCTTTTTTCTCCCTCCCTCTCTCCCTCTTGCTCCCTCTTTCCTTCTCTATTTCTTTCTAATGGCTCCTCAGTTTTCCCATTGTCATTTTAGAAATGCTAACCACACTGAAAGGAGAAGTTTAATCACACAATTCCCATTTGTATTTGGGTGCACTTCTGGGCATGCTCATTGGGTCATGTGGTCTGCCTACTCCTGTGCCAGCAACACGTTCAGAGCCTTCTGGGCCCTCCTCAGACAAGGGAGAATCTAATCTATTCAATCATATTGCTGCTGGCAGAGCTTCCCTCTCAGGTTGCGTCTTCGCTGGTAAACTCACAGGTCCTTGAAAACGGTGAGCTCCCTCACCTCCTCTGAGCACGTCTTCTTCTTTCCAAAGATAGCCTTCCAGCTGCCATCTGGCAGTACTCATAAGAACTTGGGTTTTCTGTCCCCTAATTTTAACGAAGAGGTACTTCTTTGAGTTTTGCTTTTATTCTATTTTTTTTCCTTCAGTGCTTTTTAGGCAATTGTAAATGTTTCCTCAGTGTGAATAGTTGAAAGCACTCACTAGACTGTACAGTCCATACTCACATATGGATTGCATTTAAAAGTAAAGAATACCGTGCAGACAAGGATTGTGAGGAACAGGTGCAAGCTGCCCAGGCCCTTATTCACTCAAGGCCAGTCCTTGTCTCTGGATTGAACCATCAAGATTTGTTCAGGGATCTTAGCTTGAGAGAGCTAAAAGCATAAAGCATAAATTTCCATATTGTTGTTGTTGTTGTTATTATTATTGGTTTGTTTTTTAGGGTTTTTTGTGGGTTTTTTTTTTTTTAATGCCTTTCTAATATACAATCAAGCCAGTCTGTCCAATTGGTTAGGTC
>NW_007728740.1:61166-75082 GCF_000696425.1 Galeopterus variegatus | reverse complement strand
TCACTGTTATTTATTAACCTTTATTTTTTTGTTCCTATGATAGATGAAAAATAATATCTCACCCAAGTTTGATTTATGTTAAAGTACTTAGATTTCAGACTTATCAAGGAGGAACACAATTGCCCTTGGTCCCTTTCCTAAAATTTCAATAACCAGAGAAGATTAAAATTCCTATCACAGAGGAAGAGACTGAAAATTAAACACCATGCCTGTAGTCCAACAAAACTTTGTGTCAAACTATTCTTTGTTCTCAAGTCCCGTTCGATTTACAAAGAAAATCATGTACAAGTTAATTTCTGTCTCCTAGATCAATTCATCTCTCCCAAGTCATTTACTACCCCTTTAAAATTTCCTACAGCCTCCTACTTACCGCTACCCTATGAAGAGTGTATTTAAGTTCAACCATAGGTCCCTTCTGTGAGTTTTTATATTTTTTGTATGGCTCCCATGCTATGCACTTTAATAAATTTAAGCTTTTCTATTGTTAACCTGTCATTTGTTATAGGTGTGTTGGCTGTGACATTTATGGTGAGGAGGAAAGGAATCATCCCCCTTTCTGCCTTTATACCTCCTTCTTACAAAAATAAATGTGTTTGATAAGTATTACAAATATTTTTCTCAGATTGATATTGTCTATTTATTTTACTAGTTACTTTTGTTTACATCATGCAAAAATTCTATTTTCAAATAATCAAAATTTAAATAGTTTTATTTCTGGCTGTGAGAAAGAAAAGCAGGAAGGATATTATGATCAATGTGCACATTAAGGGTTTAATATCCCTCTAAGAGCAGATTTTACTAATGGGGAAAAAACATGTGCTTCAAGACAAACTTTTCCATTAGACAATTTTGAACAATTTTTAAACAATTTCTGAAGTGGTGTGCCAGGAGTGGCTAATTACTTGTTTGGGGGGTGATGATAAAACTTCTTTCCCAGAAAGAATTCATGAGTCAGAAATATCCTAGCACATTAATAAAATGAGCTGAGTGGTTTAGAAAGCACATGATGTATGTAATTGCCCAATAAGCTCAAGATATTTTAGAAGTTATAATGATGGTGTATCAATGGTTCATTCATTTGAGCAGATTAGATTTATTATGTGAAGATGCTGAAAACATTGTTGAAATGACAGCAAAGGATTTAGAATATTACATAAACTTAGTTAAGAAAGCAACAGCAGGATTTGAGAGGATTGACTTCAATTTGGAAAGAAGTTCTAACTTGCATGAAATGCTATCAAGCAGCATTCCAAGCTACAGAGAAATCTTTCTTGAAGAGTCAATCGATGCAGCAAACTTTACTCTTGTCTTATTTTAAGAAATTTCCTCAGCTACCCCAACCTTCAGCAATCACTACTATGATCAGTCAGAAGCCATCAACACTGTGTCAAGAATCCTCACCAGCAAAAAGACTACAACTCACTGAAAGTTTCCATGACCTTAAGCAATTTTTGTCAATAAAGTATTTTTTAATTAAGGTATGTATATTAGTTTTTAGACATAATGCTATTACACACCTAATAGACTATATAGTATAGTGTCAATGTAACTTTTATGCCCTGGGAGCCCCCCAAATCTCTGCAACTCACTTTATTGCTATATTTGCTTTATTGAGGTGATCTTGAACTGAGGGATGCTTGTATTCTTTTGGGGGGCATGATCAACTACAGTAATTTAAGAAATATTTGATATGGCAGAAGGAAAGGCATGCATGAAGAGCGGACCCAGGACCATAAAAACCACTATAAGTCTGATGATTAGAAATATAAAAAAACCCCGAATGATTTAATAAAATTATTGGGAAAAAAATTATTATCTTACCAGGATCAAGAAAATCAATTTAGAGTAAATGTTACTAGTTTAACCTAATGTTGTGGATTACTAGTCATTTTATTCTCAAAATTAACTAACAGATAAGGATAGTAAACTTATAGAAATTTAGAACTATTTAAAAGGCATTTCCTAATGAAAAAGCAACTTATTAAAACATTTATATTGAATAATAAGTCTTAGTTTTTATAATAACAAAACAACAAGCAAACAACAAGCAATAATTGTTATTTATTGGTTAAGTCAACATATTTATTCTGCAATACTTATTCATAGTATTATCATTGTAAGTGTTCTCTAAATATTTAACCAACCTAATAAATGAAAGAAAGGGAGCCGAAATGCTGGGTACCAATTAAGCTTTATTAAAGGAAGAAAATCTGCCAGGCTGCACTCAAAATTGAGGACAGCACTAGGTGTGGCGGTGGGAGAGCTTATGCAGGGCTCCAAGGTCTGGCTGATACCATCAAGGAGGGGCATTATGCTAATGTGGATGCTATGTGACCAGGGTGGAGATTTGCACCCTTGCAGAAGCAAAAAGAGTTTCTCAGAAATCATGAGGTTTCTTACAAAGGGAGGGGCTGGTGACTATTTTGTGCTTATTATGTGCAAAAATGGTGCTGCTCATGTCCAAGATCAATCAATAAAGTGCACTTCAATTTAATATATTTACTTAGTTCAATATAATCCAGGCTCTCTGATAAGAAATAATGTTTTTTTAAAAAACAAAATGGAAAGGAATATATTTTATTGTGAATCTGTACACAATTGAATATTAGCTCTGCAGTAATATTGTAAAAATTGGGAAAGTCTCTAAGTTAATCAGAATCTCAATTTTTACATAAGTAAATGTGAAATAAAAACATGGCACAGTGTTGATGTGAGCATTGAATGTGAAAAGCAATGTTTTTTGTTTTTTTTTTTTTGTGGTGGCTGGCTGATATAGTGATCTGTGTTATAATGAGAATGAATTTTGTAAACTATGAAAAACTTGCAAAGAAAAGCAAGTTATATCATGTCTTAAATGAAAAAATAATAACCCTTGCTTTATTATTTTAATTATTTTAGAGATACATATTAGGTAGAGTTGATAGATTTTATTTAGCACATAAGCAATAGAATATACCCAAATAATATGATATGTTATACAGAATTCTATTATCAATTTATATTAGCTATATTTTAAGGCTATGGCATTTCAAAGCTAAAGCAGTATTTATTAATACTTAGTCTTTCTAAGGTATTTATGAATCATAAAAAAATTTTTCATTTGTTTTATCTTTTTAAAAATTGCCAATCCGTCAAGAGTAACACCAGAATATTTAATTAATAAGAATACCCCTGTCCATCCATTATATATGAGAACCACAATACACATTCAGCATCATTAGTGTAATAATTCCTTTAATACAGTTACATCTAATTTTTAAAATAAAATGCTGTGCTGTTGGTAAAAATAACTTAACAGAAGAAAATAATTTATTTTAACATTATCTCTGTGTTGTATAATTTAGGCACCTATAGGGAAGAGATGTTGGTATAAATCTTTGGAGAAATCACAAAGCAATTTTTACTTTTCTGTAAACAGCTATTGGTGTGTTTAGTTTGTCATTCTCTTGACAATGTAAAAAATTAATGGGAATACATATGCGTGTTTATACAAATAACTGTTCTTAATGAAAACACTGACATTTGATATGACCTTTACTTTTACTTTCTCATTTATACACACAAGGATGTGTAAATATTGTGATATGCAAAAGAGTATACAACAAAAAAAAAAATTAAAAAATACAGTATAAATTCCAAACAGATACTTACATTTAATCTTTTCACAATACTTGCTGAATTAAAATTTAATTCTATGGAAATAATTAAATTAAACTTTAAAAAGACAAAACTGAGATTGTGAATCGTTTTTTTGCAATAAACACTATTATAATTTTACTATGGGAAACGGACTTTTAATTATGTGGTTTACAACAGTGTTTTAATTCTGAAAACATATTAATGTTACTCAATGCATTTAACATAATTATTAACACATATTTATAACTGGAACTAGTATAGATTAAATTTTAGTAGCATTGGCTCTATTAGCAGACATATTTTAGAAAAAATTTACTATTATTTTACTTTGTTTTGGTTGTTTTTACCACAAGTGCTCTCATTTATTCATTAAATTTTATATGCATAATTACTTACTAACACAAAAATATATTCTAACAATCCAAGTTTATTTCATTAATGGTTAGGTATAATATTGAAATGGCTGTAAATTTTATTCATAGGTACTGATTTTTTATTTGACATTATTTGTAAAACTTGAGGCAATGCCAAAAAAAAAAAAAAAAATCCTCAAAATAGTCTGTGACCCAAATATAAAATAAAAATTAATTCAAACTTTGGATTAAAGATTCAGAGTCCTGCAATGGGTAATTTTAAATAAAATAATTATGCCACCAATAATTATAAGTATCATTATAAAATTAAATGCTGTTGTTGATCAATATTTTCTATTTCATGATTAATAGTACATAAAAAGATATCTTTTTTTTTTTTTTTTTGGTGACGAGTAAGGGGATCACAACCCTTGGCTTGGTGTCGCCTGCACCGCGCTCAGCCACTGAGTGCACCGGGCATACCTATATAGGATCCAAACCCGCTGCGCTCCCAGCGCTGCACTCAACTGAGTGAACCACGGGGTCGGCCTCCAAAATAGATATCTTTCCTGGTTGTGGTGCTTTGGCCTTTTGCATGGTCAGGGAATCCATCGCCTATGTTAACATTTTAAGGTCGTCATTTAGAAAGAGTCTTTAGTCATTTTTTATATTTTAATTTTATCATGCTATATTTTAAGGTCAGAGAAGTTGCACAGCACCCGTGGAGGTCTAGCATTTTGATGTTGTTGAGAAAATGATGTCTAGGAATGGTCATTGCAATGTGTAGAGCTAGCTCTGGCATTGTATGCTGCCCTTCGGCGTTGTTTCCTGAAGGCTCTGCATTTCATGGCTGATGAGTTGCAGCTAGAATGGCCTTGAGCATGGAAGCTTCGAGATTTTTTAAATAAATACTGGCTTAGATGAGGTTTATTGTTATTCTTTTTATCATCTCTATTTTCTTTCCATTTAGCAGAGCATGATTTCTTGAATAGAATTGATATAATCATCTGGTAAAAATGTGTTGTTCACAGCTGAAAAAATTATGTAAAAGTTCTTTAGGGGGGTTAACTTGAGTGAAGAAGGAAACAGCCCTGACCCACTGTAGGATGAGAACAGTGGTTTACGAAGAGCCCCGGATGTCCCTTTAGTCTGTCCCAAGCCTATGAATGAAAGCATTCATTCATTTCACTGAGTGTTTACTGTATGACAGGCACTGATTTTAGCATTGGGAATACAAAGTAAAGAAAAAAGTTAAAAATAGAAATTCCTGTTCTTCTGGTGCTCATATTCTAATGGGGTGAATAGGAAGCAGATGACAAGTAAATAAAACAAATTACGTTAGTGAGGAGTAGGTGTGATAGTGAAAAATAAAACAGGACATTGAAGTAGTTATTGTTGGAAAACTGAAACACTGAAAAGTATGGTCGGGTTGAATCAGTAAAAACATTACATTTAAAAATACATGCAAAAGTAGATATGATACTAGAAATACAAATATATGAGAGCGGTGTCCAAAAAGACCTGGAGCAGCAAGTGTCAATGTTTGAGGAACGATAAGGGCGGTGCGACGGCTCATGATGAGCCAGTCTAACACTAAGAGATCATTAGAGAGCTCTGTGGGGCTGGATCGTGTGGGCCAGAAAACATTCAGGGCTGCTGGTTTTACTCTGAGTGAGGGGGAAGCTGACATTTTGAGCAGGGAGCTGACATAATCTGATTCATGTCTAACCAGCTCACTCCAGGTGGAATTTTTAAAGAACAGACTTAGAGGTGCAAGAGCAAAATTGGGAAAATTCATTGGGAAGTTATTGCATATTCCAGGCAATAGATGATGGTGGCTAAGAAGATTTGTGGATGGGTTGAAATGTGGATTTTAAATAGGTCATCAAGAATGACACCAAGTTTTTTGTCCTGAGTGAATGGAAAGATAGATCTGGGAAAGTTATAGTTACAGCTGGTTTTCAGTTGAAATGGAGGTAAAAAGAGATCAGGAGTTCAGTTTTAGACATGTTAAGTCTGAAAAGTCTTTTAGAGAACCAAGTAGTGATGTTTAGTAGGTACTTGGCTAAATAAATCTATATACAAATTTGTATATCCAGCTATGTATTTAATTTTGTTTTATTTATTCTTTACATGTTGCGGTGTCTTACTGAACTACTTTCATTTTATATTTTTAATCTTTAATTCTAATAGTTTTTATTTTTTCTATTTCTTTTTCTGTTTGGTGAGTTTTTTGAAAAGTAGACATCAGGAAACATGGCTACAAGGATGGTTATTAAGAGTTGATGTCACAAATAAAGGAAGCTCTGAACTTCATCTCTGGCCTTCCTGGTGAATCAGTCTTCAACAGATTGGAATTTCCCCAGTGATGTTTATTAAGAACCTTTTTGTGTGTCAAATGTAAATCACTCAGGGTTTGCCAACTAAAAAACTCAGCTTCACAGAAGTGCAGTGGACTATTCCATTGAGATCAATGTTTACAGAAGTATTTTATTCTACAGAAATAAATCATCATTAGGCATTTTAAGGATCATGTCAATGTGTTCCTGTATATCTTCCCCAAGCTAAAGTTTTTCTGTGAAATAAATAGTTGGAAACACTAAATATTCAGATACTATATGTTGTATTTTCATACAAAAATCAGTAACATATGCATGAAACTGATATGCATTTTAGAAATATTACTGTCCCACATTCAGAATTTCAAAACTTTATATCAGTCTCTAGTGAAAGAGATTTCAGCAGCATTAATGGTAAACAGGCTACCCAAATTAATTAGTATTTACTCTGGAAAAGAGAAAATTAATTAAAATTTTTTCAAGCAAAAACATATCAAATACAGGAAATCAGGAACTTATAAAATTGCTTAGGTACTAACGAAGTCAAGAAAAGATGTTGTAGCTTTCAGATTGTACTCTTTGGTTTTTACCCAGAGATGCAGGAAGGTGCTGTTTCTCCCCTGCCCCCAGATCAAGACACTGTTATCAGTTTTCACTCTTGACATGTAGCACCAATGCAAAGGAATGACAAAGGAATGACCTAACACTGATGACAAGCAAAGAAATAACAAAAAGAAAACGACTCAATTGTACAAGAGCACATACTTCCATTCACCACCACTGATGAAGATGAACATGGCATCCACTTTCCTTCTACCCTCTGAATCTCATGAAAGTTTAACTTCCTGGTGAAACTTAAGTCCCATCAGAAATCTGGAGACGAAGGAATTGAGATATGTAACTCCCAGACTCACAAATCTCACACCAGAGCACAGAAGTGTTTGGTAATTGATTATTATTGCCAAAATGCTATTCTTTGCCACAGTTCAGCCTATGGCTTGTATTTAAACTTGTGAAGAGTGACAGTATTAATAGGGTGCTTGATCTACCATAACACAATCCATCCCACACATAAGTAAAGGTGTCCTGAAGCTCCCTCCTCTAGAGGGAGATCCAAAGTTTGATCAATCACTATATCCGTCTCTGATTGATGCATTTGCCTATTTTTCTAGCCAAAATATTCTCTTGTATGAAAATCATAGATAAAATGATAAGTTCAATGAGCACCAATATGTCTTACATCTAATACTTAGGAAGAAGTGAAATACTGGTTCATATATGCCAATAAGATAAAAGGGTAGAATATGCCTAGCTACTAGTATACGCCTGCACCTAGTCAGGAGGTGATGGTGTATTTGATTTCTTCTTCCACTACTTAGTCCATCTCTTTTTTGTCCTTAGCCATCATTCTAGTTGGTTATGATTTCTTTATTTGGTGGAGGATTCTTGCTGGCTGTGGCTGCATTCAATTCAGTAAGCTTTACTAACTAGAAAATGAAGCACAGAAAGTGTCCCCTGGAAATCTTCTGGATTCCAGATTCACACCTCATAACAAACATTATGTAGAACGGTTTATCACTCTAACCGATATAATAACTCACCCTATTACCTGTTGGTTTCAGAGACAAGCCCAAAATATCTAGCATATAATCAGTTAAAATTTAGGAGTGTAGCTCTTTCCTAAGCAATGTCCTATATTTCATGTAAGAGATTTAGCTATGCTATAAATTCACTCACCTCTTAATTCTGGAACCTATAGAATTAGGTGCCTCTGGTTTGAAGCCAGCTATGTTCTGCAGCTATAAAATACAAGAGATCACTTAATAGTAGATACAGAAGCCTTTTGATTATACTTTGGCTGAGAACTAAAAGCCCAGAACTAATTATTTCCTATCTGTGAGCTATTTCATTTAGACAAAAACAGGTGGCCAACCATGAAGTCTTGTGGTGGCTTATTCTTTCACACTGTTTTTCTGTATCAGATTTTTTTTTTGCAGCCTTTCTAATCTTTGCCTTCAAAGAGCACTTTACCGAGGAACATGTGATAATTTAAAGTTGTTTGCAATTCTCTGCCATAGAAAACCACCATCCATTTTCCTTGACAATGAGAATCTTAGGACCTACAAAAACAACCTGGAGAGATAAGTAATCCCAGTTACCATTTTTGATAATCTAGTTCTTAGAATCATTTTTGGGTTTATACTCTATTTTATTAAGAACTCTGTAAAGAAAACAAAAACTGCTTTAGGTACATTGAGCAAAAATACATTTGATATCGAGAACTGGTACTTAGAAAACCATTAGAAATTCTGAAGGAGTGAAAGTCACTAGATCCCACTGTGGTTTTGTTTTTGTCGTTTTTTTCAGTTGTGATCTAGATAATTATAAATTTGCTCTTACCACACATGTCATAAAGTGATTGGAAATCAACAGTGATTACTGAAACCCTGCAGAATTGCCCTGGAATTAAGGGAAAGGAGTTTATGGGTCCTGTGATGTGTGGTTAAGGGGAGTCACATAGAAGGGATGGGCTGGGGAATTAATTCCATTGAAACAAACAAGCCAAAACCCTCCACAGACCCATTGTTCTGCCAACCTTAGAGTCTGAATATACGGTGAAATGGAAAACATGACTAAAATTATTGCATCATGATTCAGATTTTTATGTATTTTGTAAATGATACAATGTGCCAGATACTTCGGTTCAGTCTGTGAATGTTTCAGCAAACTAGCAAACATTACCCCTGTCCTTCTATACCTTAGACTCTAGTGGAAAATAAGGGTAAGTGAAAAGAGAGTTATAGTTAAATGTCTGAAGTTGTCGGGTCCGCCACCAGCGGCCGACCCGTACAGCCCTAGCCTCGTTCCTTCTGGTGGGCGAGCGATCGGCCCGGATTACTCTTTCCCTCCTGTCCCCTTTGGAAGGAGATGGGGGAAGAGAGCCGTGAAGAGAGGTGAGCATACCACCGGCCCCCCAGCCCAGTTAAAGGAAACTCAGATGCAGCAGGGGGTTCTGTCGAGCAGTTCCATTTATTATCACACAAGCACTTGCTTTTATAGGCAGATAGGGAGGGGAGGTTTTTTACATAATCTTATCAGCTTCAAGGGCATGCATCCTGTCTCAATGCCTGGCTGTTGTGTTCGGGAGCACAGAAGCATGTATTTGGCCAATAAGGGCTTAGGCAAGGTTCCCGCAGACACCCCCACCCTGCTTCCTCTGGGCATCTTCTTAGGCTGCCACGTTAATACACCCTTGTGGGCTCATAATGGTGCCGCTTGTAATGTCACTTAAGGTGGCGTTAGTTTTTAAGGCCTGACATGAAGTATATTGATGGTGGAAAAAATAGAGCAATATTAGTTGTGAAGTTTAAGTTTAACCTTCTTAGGCTGCCACGTTAATACACCCTTGTGGGCTCATAATGGTGCCGCTTGTAATGTCACTTAAGGTGGCGTTAGTTTTTAAGGCCCGACATGAAGTATATTGATGGTGGAAAAAATAGAGCAATATTAGTTGTGAAGTTTAAGTTTAATGTTAAGAAACCCTCAATTTTTTATTGAAAAGTGTTTTTCGTTTGTTTGTTTTATTTTGTTTTCATGTAACTCTAGATTCAAAGGGTTGAACGGTTTCAGCAAAGGCTGCATCCAGAGATTGATATGATGATATTGAGATTCTGTCATCTACTTGCTATCCATTTATTCATTATGTTTTGTTATTGGCTTCTTTTTGTAATATTTTCTTCATCATTTGTGTAAAAATCCACAAAGGATTTTGAGTGCCTGTCTAAAGTTCTGGCACCTTTTCTTGGAACAATCATTGACTTCAGGGAGTTAGGGGACATTTTAAAAGTAGCCTTGTAAATATGCTCACTTTGGTGGAAGAGGAATCACTTTATCAAGAGATCCACCAGAATCACATTCAATGGGGCAGACAGAGTTTACAACTGGCAAAAAGGTATTGTACCACAAAAAAGTAATGGGAAAGAGAAACTGGGCAGAGAAAACCAAGAGATGTCAATTGGGATCATCTCATGGTTAAGGATGAAAATGCTTAGCTGATTGACATATGAAGGTACAACAGTTGTCAATCTTTTAAATGTAAGGGGAAAGATAGAACTAAAAGTTCAGGCACAGTGAATGCTATGAGTTAAGGAACAAAGTTAAAGGAAAAAATATCGCTAAGATTATAGGTGTGCATTATGAAGGGGAGAGGACAAGATTAAAAGATGCTTCAAGTGAAAAATGATGGTGTCTTAGAATTACTGGTACGGAGCAGCATGCATAGATTTGAGAGGCACTTCTTGGGGGAAAGGTTTTTCCCTAGGTAAGCTAGCTACTAGATACTAACTATAATTATTATATCTTCCTCTTACCCTGACCATGCATTTTTATCATCTTTTACATTTATTCATACTACATCGCTCTCAGAAGTATTATTTATGGGCTACCATGACATCTTTAACTAATAGAGTAATTCCGATCAATTCTTCTCCATTTGCCCTGCTTTATTTTTCATCATAGTCTTTACAAAGAATTCAGTCATTTTATATTGCATGCTTATTTGCTTATATTTGTATTTCCTGTAATTCCCTTGAAAGCAGAATGCGACTGTTTTGTTCACTGCTACATCTAGGCTGGAACAGTAGCTGCTACACGTTGTTTGGAATATCAGAGTTTCAGATGGTCTAATCACAGACTGCATCTCAAAGCACAAATATTAACAGACGCCGAGGCTTGAGAACTAGCCATCACCAGTGACTCGTCACATGCAACATCACCACCCACAGGACTGCACTTCGTCTCCTGCCTAGAACAGCTGTGGTTAACAGCAGCAGTGGTTACAGCTGACTCTTCTTATCCTGACCACTTGTGATTTGTCCTTGTCTCCTGTCAGAGAAAATCATTCTAATTCACTGGGAAACTCTGGCGGTACATGGAAACCATCCATTGCAACTGGTTTTAGTCCCTTGCACTTTGTATGGAGACTTTCTAAGGAGATCTCTCCGCACAAAGTATCAGCTCCTCCTTTGACAGCAGGCAGAGGTAAGGACAACCTCCCCGACTCTTCACCACAGCCCACAGACTGGCAGTTAATCTGCCGTAGTGGCTGGCATCTTAGAAATATGTAGTGAAGTCCTTTGCCATTATGTCATATGGAAAATTGCTTTTGACAAGCTTTTTTAAGTAAAACAATTTTTCAAGAGTGCTCCCTCAGTTGTCAAGGAGTGCCTGCATATCAGAGCTAACTTTGCCTCTGCTAGTTCCCAGCCTTAAGGTCATTATTACGGACCTTTATTTTAATCCTTGACAATAGTGTTTCAGAGGTAGCATATACCTATGATTGAGCTGGAAATTTTAGAAGTCAAGTATAGTAATATTAGCGTAGGAGTTTTCAAAATGTGTTAGGAACTCTTTACTAAAGAAATGACATTTTACCATATGATCTTCAAAGAAACTGACTCTTTTTTCTCTTGCGTTGATAATTGTTCATAAATAAAACACATTTTATAAGCTTTTTGCCTTTAAAATCACATTCTTCTTATTGTCTCATGTGAAAAAATAGTTTCTTTTAGAAAAAATCCATTATGAATGTCATAGCATTTTAATATCTTGATTATTAATTACCTCTAATGTGAATTCCAGAGCTGCTTTTAAATAAGGTTGTTTCTGTAACTCTTTCTTATAGAGTACCCCCTATTAAAATGCTTAATGTAATTAGCAGTGTGGGGGATATTTCTTACTCCCATGGCCTTTCAAGTGTTTCTAGAGATTGTGAGCTCCAGTTTTCTGATTGTTTTTATTTTCTTTTTAACTCTAATAGTATAGCCAAGCTTACTTTAGTCAAAGGATAATTCATTTTTTAAATGTCATACTCTTTTCCTCAAATTAAATAACTATTAGTTTAGCTAATCTTCCAACAGAATGTATATAATTTTCTTTTTCATTAATATTTCAAATTCAGTTTATCAAGAAAATATTCTACAAAGAATAGATGTGCTTTAGAGTTAATCTATTCAAATATAAAATCCAATAAAGTAAAATACGTTAGTGATAAATTGAATTGCTTGAAGCTTGGTAGACTTCTGACATTACATACATACATCAGAGGCTTTGCTGCAATAATTTTTCATTGTACATGTCTTTACAGAATCTACTCATTAATACCACTTTGAAATCAGAATCAGTAGTGATGTTCTTAATGACATAATAAACAAAAATATTTTTAGGGAGTAAAACAGGAATTTATTCATACTCTTCCTTTACATTCATGCATTGAGATCTTGATATAACTTTAAATATATCGAAAAATAATATCCTTCTTCATGCAGATATCATGTCTTTCTGACACATTCCGAAAGTAACCTAACACATAAGAAGCCCTAATATAAAACTCATAAGTTTTATATTATTAAATAAATAATAAAACATGTTTTATATTATATAAACTTATATGATTAACATCTTTAGCTTAACTATTTCTTTTAAATAAATATTATATTAGTTGAAATAAAGAGCATCATACAGCAAAAATATATTCAATTACCTGTGTACCTGAGAACATTCTTCTTGAGTACCAAAAAAAAAAAAAAAAAAAAAAAAAAAATGGCCAAGCAAAGAATCCTAGCTATAATTACAATAATCTTTCTTTATATGGACTACTTGTAGGCATTTGATTCAAAATGTGTTTTCGGATCATAGTTATCTTTGCTTTATGTCATAGAACTTAAAGGTCTCGACCATTCAACACTTTTTCAGTTTGCAAAATTATATCTTAAGTACTAAGTCCTCTCCAACATTGTTCTCTACGGTAGGTACCTTTTTCTAAATAATATGCCCTTGTTAGAACCCTTCATTTTTATAAAGGTGACTAGCAAGTCACCTTTCCTTAGAATAACAGACTTAATACTGTTGTGGCTGAATACTTAAGAGTTTTTACACATAACCTTCAATAGAGAACAGCTTGATTCTAGAATATCGTTGGAAGGATAACCTTAAACTCATTGCCATTCAATATTTACAAAATGATTGTGTCATAGAAGAAACACTTTAATTATATATATGCATATATATATAAATTTGATACATATTTATATATATAGTTTGTATTTTTTGTTCTGAAATATTTCTTTGGATACAGCAATTACCTCAGGAAACACATACTGGAACAAAATTTGCTTGCACCTCATTAAATACCTATTTAGGAATCACTTTCCGTTGCTATACACTGAAGGGGACTGTACAAAAGAATTATTTTCTGTTTACTATAAAGGTGTATCCGGTTGTTTGTTGCAGCACTCTCCTTACAAGAAACCATAGCCAGCATTTTTTTTCTCCTTTGGTCAGAGTTTCAAAAATAACTGTGCTTTCTTCAAAACTAACACTTGTGTACCTGTTGGCCATTCGTATATCTTCTTTTGAGAAATGTTTTAATTGGTTATTTGTTTTCGCGGTATCATTATAAAATTAAATGCTGTTGTTGATCAGTATTTTCTATTTCATGATTAATAGTACAAAAAAAGATATCTTTTTTTTTTTTTTTTTTGTGACGAGTAAGGGGATCACAACCCTTGGCTTGGTGTCGCCTGCA
>NW_007728740.1:49980-60166 GCF_000696425.1 Galeopterus variegatus | reverse complement strand
TTCAAAAATAACTGTGCTTTCTTCAAAACTAACACTTGTGTACCTGTTGGCCATTCGTATATCTTCTTTTGAGAAATGTTTTAATTGGTTATTTGTTTTTTGTTTATTGAGTTGTTTGAGCTCTTTGTATATTCTTTGTATACAAGTTTGATACAAACTTGCCAGATGCATAGTTTGCAAATATTTTCTCCCATTCCACTGGTTGTCTCTTTGCTCTGCTTAGTGTTTCCTTTGATGTGCAGAAGCTTTTTAGTTTGATAAAATCCCACTTGTTTATTCTTGCTTTTGTCGCCGTGCTTTTGAAGTCTTATTCATAAAATCTTACCCAGTTCTAAATCTCAGATCATTTCCTCTGTGTTTTCTTACAGAACTTTTATAGTTTCAGGTCTTACATTCAAGTCTTTAATCTATTTTGAGTTGATTTTTGTATATCATGAAAAACAGGGGTCTAGTTTCATTCTTCTACAAATGGATGTATAGTATTTCCAGTACCATTTATTAAAGAGGCTGTCCTTTCCCCAGTGTATGTTTTCAGCACCTTTGTCAAAGACCAGTGGGCTGTAAACACGTGGGTTGATTTCGGGGTTCTCTATTCTGTTCCATTGGTTCATTTTTTTTTTTTTTCCAGTACCAGGCTGTTTTGGTAACTATTACTTTGTAGACAATTTTGAAGTCAGGTAATGTAATGCCTCCTGTTTTATTGTTTTTACTCAGGATTGCTTTGGCTATTCGAGGTCTTCTGTTGTTTCTCATGAATTTTAGGATTTTTTTTTTTTCTATTTCTGTGAAGAATGTCATTGGTACTTTGGTAGGGACTGATTTGTAGATTGCTTTGGCTACTATGGACATTATCACAACATTAATTCTACCAATCCATGAGCACAGAATACCTTTCCATTTTTTTTGTGTGTGTGTCTTTTAAAATTTCTTTCATCAATGTTTTGCAGTTTTCATTGTGGAGATCTTTCAACTCTTTTGTTAAATTTATTCCTAGGTATTAGTTTCTGGTGGCTATTTTAAGTGTGATTGCTCTCAATTTCTTTTTCTGCTAGTTTATTGTTGATTTATAGAAATGCTACTGATTTGTGTATATTGATTTTGTATCCTGAAACTTAATTGAATTGGTTCATCAGTTCTAAGAGTTTCTTAGTGAAGTCTTTAGATTTTTCTATATATAAGATCATGTCTTCTGCAAACAGGGACAGTTTGACTTCCTCTTTTCCAATTTGGATGCCCTTTATTTCTTTCTCTTGCTCAATATCATTAATCATCAGGGAAATGCAAATCAAAACTACATTGAAATATCATCTCACCCCAGTTTGACTGGCTATTATCAAAAAGACAGAAAATAGCAAATGCTGGTGAGGATGCAGAGAAAAGGGAGCCCTTATACATTGTTGGTGGGATTAGAAATTAGTACAGACATTATCAAAAACAATATGGAGGTCTCTCAAACAACTACAGCTAGAACTACCATATGACCCAGCAATCTCACTAATAGGTATAAACCCAAAGTAATGGAAATCATCATATCAAAGAGATACCTACACTCCCATGTTTATCACAGCTATTCACAGTAGCCAAGGTATGGAACCAATCTAAATGTCTACCAGGGGATGTTTGGATCAAGAAAATGTGGTATATATACACAATGGAATAGTACTCAGCCATAAAAAAGAATGAAATTCTGCCTCCTGTTGCAGCAACATGGATGAACTCGGAGAAAATTATGTTAAGTGAAATAAGCCAGACTTGGAAAGAAATACTGTGTGTTCTTACTCATATGTGGAAGCTAAAAACAAAAATAAAAACCAATAAATTAACAACAATAAGAAGTTGAAAAGGGGAGAGAAAAACTGTGGTTACTAGAGACAGGAAAAGAGGTGGATAGTGAAATGTTGGCTAATGGATACAAAATTACAGCTACACAGGAAAAATAAGTGCCACTGTGTACAGCCAACCCAGGAATCTATAATTAACAATGATTAACTGTATATTGTTAAAGGACTAGAAGAGAGATCAAACGTTCACATCACAAAGAAATAATTAAGTTTTGCAATTGTTTTAGTCTTTTTGTGTTGCTATAATAGAAATACCTGAGACTGGGTGATTTATAAAGAAGAGAGGTTTATTTGGCTTATGATTCTGGGATAGCTGCATCTGGCACGGGCCTCAGGCTGCTTCTACTCATGGTGGAAATTGGCAGGCAGACTGTGGGTACAAGCAGATCACATGGAGAGAGGAAGCAAGAGAGAGAGAGAGAGAAGGTGCCAGGGTCTTTTTAAGCAACAAGCTCTCACGGGAACTAATAGAGCAAGAACTCACTCATTAACCCCCCCCCCCCAGGGAGAGCATTAATCCATTCATGAGGGATCTGCCCCCATGTCTCCATCAGTTTCCAACACTGCCACATTGGAGATCAAATTTCCACATGAGTTTTGGAGGGGACAACACATCCGAACTCCATCAGCAATGATGAATACTCTAATTTCCCTGATTAGGTCATCACACATGTACAGGTATTGAAGTATAATAAATATGTACAATCAATATGTTTCAATAAAAACTTAATAAAAAAAGAAAAGAGTGGATCTCAACATGTTCTTAGCACAAAGGTAACTATGCAAAGTAATAGATATGTTAATCAGCTTGATTGTGGTAACCATTTAATACATATATCATGTTTGACACCCTAAATATAATTTTTGTTTGTCAGTTGTACTTTGATAAAGATGAAAAAAACGATACACAGACACATTAAAAAACACTTGCAGTTTTTTTTTTTTTCCTTTTTTTGTCTTTTTTTGTGACCGGCAACGGATCGCAACCCTCAGTGTCGCGCCCGCACCTCGCTCAGCCAGTGAGCGGCCGGTCTGTATGTGGGATCCGAACCCTTGGCGGGAGTGCCACCATGCTCCCAAGCGGCGCACTGTAGCAGCCAACACTTGCAGTTTTGGGTATGAAAAATCTTATGACCTTTCAGTAAATGGTGCTAGAACAACTGGAGATCCACATGCCAAAAAAAATTAATGTAGTCATAAATCTAATACTTCACAAAATTTAACTCAAAATGGATCATAGACCTAAACATAAAATTTTAAATTGTACAACTTTAAGGAAAAAATCTAGGTGACCTTGGGAATGGTACTGAGTTTTCAGATACAATATCAAAGGCATAATCGCTCCCAAGTGGTGCACTGTAGCAGCCAACACTTGCAGTTTTGGGTATGAAAAATCTTATGACCTTTCAGTAAATGGTGCTAGAACAACTGGAGATCCACATGCCAAAAAAAATTAATGTAGTCATAAATCTAATACTTCACAAAATTTAACTCAAAATGGATCATAGACCTAAACATAAAATTTTAAATTGTACAACTTTAAGGAAAAAATCTAGGTGACCTTGGGAATGGTACTGAGTTTTCAGATACAATATCAAAGGCATAATCCATAAAAGAAATAGTCGATGAGCTGGACTTCATTGAAATTATAAAATTCTTTGCTGCGAAAGACAATGTCAAGAGAATGAGAAGACAAGCAACAAACTGGGAGGAAATATTAGTAAAAGACATATCTGATAAAGGACTGTTGTCCAAAGTAGATAAAGAACTCTTAAAACAGTGAGAAAACTAACGATGCACTTTTAAAATAGGCAAAAGATGTGAACAGATACCTCACTAAAGAAGTTATGCAGGTGGCAAGTAAACATAAGAAATGTTCAACGTTATATGTCATTAGGGAATTGCAAATTAAAGCAACTATAAGACAGCACTACACACCTATTAAAACGGCCAAAATCCGTAACACCGACAGCATCAAATACTGGCAAGAGTGTGGAGCGACACAACTCTCATTCATTGCTGGTGAGAATAATGGAAAATGGGACAGTCACTCTGAAAGGCAGTTTGGCAGTTTCTTACAAAACTAAACATACTCTTACCATAGAATAATCCAGCAAGCCTACTCCTTGGTATATACTCAAAGGAGTTAAAAATTATGTCCATGCAAAAAACCTACACCTGAATGTTTATAGAAGCTTTATTTTTAATTGCCATAACTTGATAG
Organism: Galeopterus variegatus; assembly: GCF_000696425.1. Lineage (NCBI taxonomy): Eukaryota > Metazoa > Chordata > Mammalia > Dermoptera > Cynocephalidae > Galeopterus > Galeopterus variegatus. The sequence continues at coordinate 56,101 of NW_007728740.1, read as the reverse complement.
CAACCCAGATGTCCTTCAGTAAGTGAATGGATAAACTACGGTGCATCTTGAAAATAGAATGCTATACAGCACCTAAAAAAACCCCAAAAAACAAAAAGAAAGTTATCAAGCCATGAAAAGACATCAACTGTATGCCCCATCTCTAGTAATAGGATGGCTCGTGTAGGGTAAATGCTGCACATAGACCTATTCCCCCTCCCTGCACAAACCAGAGTTCCCCGTCCCCTCTGTGAAACTACCCCTGGCCAAGGAAAGGCACGTCCCCTTTAGGACAAATCTCTCTTTTAAGACAAATTGAAGACTAGAGGAGGAAGAGACCCTAAGTAAATTAGCATGCTGTTGTTAAAGTCCTCTGGTGCCAGGAGAGTATCCAGTACATTAACCTATCAACTCAGCCAAATCTCCTCACCTCTGAGTCATCTGAGTTGGGTGAGGGTCTGTGCACAAGCACGCACATGATTTACACTTCTGCTTTGATCTGTTCACTATGTAACTGTTGTATGTACCCCATGGCGGTGTGGATTTACAGCGGGCTGGCCACTGCCAGCAACTCCCCTAAGTCCGATAAACCAGGGTCTCTCCCTATTGGCCTGGGTGAGTTCTTTGGAACAGGCAAACATCACATGAATGACCTCTCAGACTTGGGGCTCCCACGATGCAGCTTGATATGAACATTTGCACAATATTATATGCCACACATTGTTTCCCTCTATCCTTATTTAAGAATTTTATTTTAGAATATATTTTTGTATTTTTTAATCTTCTACTGTAAGCCACCCTGACTCACTCTTTGGATAATGTGTGCTATAAATAAAAAACAAAATGACAGTTGTTTGATTAAGTTATTTATAGAGTTCCTTTGACATATAGGTACTGTAGTGTGTCGGGCCTCCCTGAGCCAGAGGCCGACAAAACCGAGCGGGAAGAGACCCCGGTCCAGCCGGGGGTCCCTTGCGGGGCTGAGCGGGATGATTAGTGTCGCTGGCACGGCCCTTCCCCCCCAAGACCTTCCTCCCCGGGGGCCGAGAAAGAACACCGCCGAGCCAGGAGAGTGGTCAAAGCCGGATCTTCCTCCCCGGGGCCGAGAAAGAACACCGCCGAGCCAGGAGAGTGGTCAGAGCCAGAACTCCGTTTATTTGCAGGGCGGCACAGCTTATATAGGGAAAAGAGGCAGGGCGGGTTTTGATATGAGAGATCAAGCAAAGAGCCAATAAGAAGGGCTTAAAAGGATAGGGTGAGGTGGTGGGGAGGCTTTACGCGAATACGGAACTAAAGTTGCTGAATCACTGGGACCCGGAAGGGCGAGGCTGGTAGCTACGTGCCGTTGAGCGCTAGTGAAATGGTGGCCGCGGAGCACATGAACTGGCGCCCGTGCGCGTCAGGGCGCATGCGCGCAAAGTTATGCCCAACATCTCCCCCTTTTGTTTTTGTATGCCGGGGTGTGACCTCTGTCTTAGGTTGTCCAGATTTGTCTGGATCTTACCCGTCATTGAGCATCACACAGCTTGTGATAATTTTTTGGGTGTGGCCCCTGTCTTAGGTTGCCCTGGATTTGCCAGGGTCTTACCCGTCTTTGGGAGCTCACACAGCCTGATGGGGAGACTTAGTCGTAACTTTGGGGATCTTGAGGGGCCAAGCGCTGATAATGAACTTGTACATTCATAAGTTGAATGGTTTCAAGCCTCTTTTGTACAAACTGAATAAGTTTGTTAAGAATACAGGGTCCCAGAGTGAAAATCACTGACAAATTTAGATCAATATGAAGAAAAAGCATAACAAATTTTATTATTTAACATGCTGGGAGAAGGCAAAGCACAGGAGAATCACGAGAGGGTAATGTCCCAAATGTGCCAAATTCTGATGGGATAGTAAAGCCTATAAAGGTGTGTTCATGAGCAGGTGGGGGAGGTAGAAGCGCCAGACAGTGGCTCAAGACCAGGTTTCTCTGGAGTTCCGGCGGGAGGTGTTCTCACAGGTGGAAGAAGGAACTCAGAAGCTAAGCAGAGACATCTTATACGCACATGAGAATACTTCAGATAGTCTCACAGCTGCTCTCAAAAACAATAGAGAGTAGCGGAAGGAAGGCAGCCTCAAGAGGAAGCCTGGATTTTTGCATTTACCGATGTAAATTTCTTCCTACAAAAAAAGGCCTTCCAGCTAATCTTGTTTTTCCAGTCTTTCTGAATTAGCCATCTTGCAATATGTCAAAGAAATGTATTTTGGGGCTGAAATATTTCCTTTCCCATTCACTTTCTTGCTAGACGTAATTAGACATTGTTTTTTTTTTTTTCTCATTTCATTCTCCATACTTTCCAGCTGAAATCTTGGGTGTCCTCTTAAATCCAATTTACATATCATTTCCTGCTACAAAGAGCTTCTCATTTTCATTCATTAAAACCAGAAGTCATCTCTCTCTTTTCACTATTTAGGACATTTTTTGTGTCACATTTATAGCACTTATGAGGAAGAACAGACTAGGGACATTCCCCAGGGAGCAGCTTACAAAGATTCACGTGGGATTACCCAGAGCCTGCACACGAGGCTGGACAGTAAGGCTTTGCTCAGCCACTAGGATAGGAGTCTGCATATGGGATGGAGACGGTGGGGAAGGTCAGAGGGTCAGGGCTGGGCGTCTCTCTCTGGTGCTCTTTAGAACGTACCTTCACTTGGGATTAAAGCCCTATCATGGGCCATTTCTCTGTCTCTCTCTTCCTTTGGGATGGAGACGGTGGGGAAGGTCAGAGGGTCAGGGCTGGGCGTCTCTCTCTGGTGCTCTTTGGTACGTACCTTCACTTGGGATTAAAGCCCTATCATGGGCCATTTCTCTGTCTCTCTCTTCCTTTCCTTTTGCCGGCCCATGAAGGAAGAATCTTTCAGGGATTAAGAACCTAGATATGCTGTCTGGTAACATTTATACACAGTGTTGTATACATGTCATTTTCCCAGGTATTTATTAGACTCCTCTAAATAGAACACATTTTGTTGGTTAGCCTATGCAGAGTATGAATTTATGCACAGTTTTTTGAACTTCATTGTTTTCTAGGCTGAAAAAATTGTTCTGATGATCTATTTAGACCAAACCCCAAGACAGCTTAGTATTATCATTTGGACAGTGCTGTTTATACAAAGCTTTTTAATACATATGTACTAAATTCTTAAAAGAACAAAACGAACTTTAGTTTATATTTTCTGGTATTCCGAGCCTTTTCTTCAGCCTTGAATGAAATTCAAACTTCTGAGGAAAGATACACTTCAGAGAGAACTTAAGAATATGTAAGATAAATGCTGGACAAAGACCTATTCCCCTTCCCTATACATTTCAGAGTTCCCCTGCCCCTGGGAAACTACCCCTGGCCAAGGTAGTTATGCAAGAAAAGGTATGTCGCCTTTAACACAAATGTAAGATGGGGAAGCAGGAACTGTGAGTAAATTAGCATGCCGGTGCTAAACCAATGTGGCACCAAGGGAGTAGTGAGTGTATTAACTCATCTACTCAGCCAGATCCATGCGCTCTGAGGTGGGTGAGGGTCTGTGCATAAGCAGGCAAGTGATTTACACCTCTACTTTGCTCTGGTCACTATAGAACTGCTGTATGTACCCCGTGGTGGTGCAGATTTCCAGCTGACCAGCTGCGGTCAGCAACTCTCATAAGTCTAACAAACTGCTGTCTCTACCTATTGGCCCTGGTGAGTTCTCCGGAATAGGCAAACACTACACAAGTGCCTGTTCAGATCTGAGGCTCCCAGGATACAACTGGCTTAGGCAGCAGGCTATTCTAGAGAAACTCCCCATTGAAGTGGCTTTGGGAGAAATGAAGGGAATAGGAATAGTGTCACAGGGAGAAATCCATGAGTAGAGCACTGGATCAATGTGGTCTGATGTCACCAGCTCAGTAGATAGCTGGGGACTGCCGCGTGAGTACAGGGATGCCCGGAAAATGCCAGCAGCCGCAGGACTGCTGGAGGCGTGGAAGGCAATCGGGGAAAGAGGAGGTATTCTGAAGGAAAAGGAATTCAAGGCTGCGGCTGCTGAGGCTGCATGGCCTCCCCTTGTGGGCTGAAGCTAGTGACTGGGAAGAAAATTGGGTCGTGGAGCCAACGATAAAGGTTAAAGGAATTAAGCTTAGATAGAGAGGCTTGTTTAATTCAGGCTGACAGCAAGGATAGGAGAGCACATCAATTAGACCGAGCCACAGATCAGCTACGTGATTTGGCAGGTCACTTTGTGAAAATAAAAGAAAAACAGCTGCCCTGGGCCAAAGCCACACCAAATGGGAAAGAGGGGAGAGGGAAGATCAGAAAGAACCAGAAAATAGCTGCGGGTGGACCTAACTAAGGCAGGGGTCGATCCCCCCAAAATAGATCAGCAGCCGAACGCAACATTGCTTAGATTGTGGCAAGAGCTGACCAAAGGGAAATGATGCCATCCTCTGCCAGGTAAGCTGACGGAGGCGCAGCTGATAAGGGAGTGTGCAGGCAGAACCAACCCTGAAGGAATTCATGAAATCGCCCTCCTTGGGGGCCTCTTTAGCTCACCCCAAGTGGAGCCGAATGCTCCTCCAGAGGAAGAGGAGACAGATTTCACGTTCCCTTGGTCCCAAGCCTAGGAGTGGGGCCAAGGGATGGAGGAAGGGCAAACTGGCACCATTGTCGACCAGAGGCCACATGTTGAGCTCGCTACGTGTTGGTCTCTGCAGAACATACAAAGGGTGAATGTCTTAGTAGATACAGAATCTGAATGTACATTGATATATGGGAATCCATCAGAATTATAGGGGCTCATTACTGCTATAGATAGGTATGGTGGACAACCCATTAAAGCAAGAAAAGTGAAGTTAACTTTAAGGATTGGGAGGCTCCCCCCTACCCAGGGAACATACTGTACGTATCTCCCTGATCAGGAAATACATACTTGGGATTGAAGTACTGCAAGGTTTGTGTTTGCATACTAGTGTGGGGGAGATTGCCAGGAAATTTGAGAAACTATACCATAACTAGCCAAAGTGAAAATAATACACCCAGATGATAGTTTGTACAACTCTCCTGTGTGGCCTGTCCATAGACCAGACAGCACCTGGAGAATGACTGTGGACGACAGGGAACTAAATAAGTCCTTTTCATGTGACTCTACCTAATATTACTGATATTATAGAGAAATTAGGAACTCAGTTGGGAACATATCATGCTGTATCAGACTTGGCTAATGCTTTCTTAAATGTTGATATCCATCCAGATAGTCAAAACCAACTCACCTTCACATGGGAAGTTTGCCAGGGGACATTCAGGGTTTTCCAATGGATACGCCCATAGCCCTACCATCTACCACAGAATGGTTGCAGATCTGAAAAATGGATGGTGCCTCCATCAGTGAAACTGTTCCATTATATTGATGATTTTATGTTAACCTTTAATTCTCTTACAGATTTGGAGGAGGGTTTTCCAATGGATACGCCCATAGCCCTACCATCTACCACAGAATGGTTGCAGATCTGAAAAATGGATGGTGCCTCCATCAGTCAAACTGTTCCATTATATTGATGATTTTATGTTAACCTTTAATTCTCTTACAGATTTGGAGGAGGCTACACCATCCCTTATTCCTCCCTTACAAAGGAGTGGATGGCCTATAAAACAAAACAAGGTCCAGGGACCTGGATTATGTGTCAAATACTTGGTGTTATTTGTTCTAGTAAAACAAAAGCAATGCCCTCCATGATAATAATAAGAATCACGCATACCCTAGGCCAACTACTGTTAAACAATTACAGGGATTTGGCGATTGTATGATACTGGAGAGTGTTTATTCTCCATTTAGCTCAAATAGTGAGGTCACTATACAAGCAAATAAAAAAGGGAACACAATTGGATTGGAACTTCTGTGTGTCCAGCCGCTTTCAGTTCTGCAAAAGCAGCAGTAGGGGGTGTGCAAGCATTGAGCTTTCTAAATCCAGTCTGACCCTGTGAGTTGAACGTAAATATTGCTCAGTAGGGCTATGCTTGGGGGATATGGAAATGACAAGGGAAAGCTTGCCTCCCTGATAGGGCTTTGGTCCCAGACATAGAAAGGAGCAGAGGCCAGATATAGTCCCATTGAACAAGTAAAAGCTGCTTATTAAGTATTG
>NW_007728740.1:43166-49924 GCF_000696425.1 Galeopterus variegatus | reverse complement strand
AGACATAGAAAGGAGCAGAGGCCAGATATAGCCCCATTGAACAAGTAAAAGCTGCTTATTAAGTATTGCTAGCCACAGAACCTGTCACTGGCCAGGCAGCTGTGACAGTGAGGACCGCATTGCCAATTGCTGGATGGATTCTTAACATCTCCATGTGACCCCACAGTGCCAGTGCTCAGATGACTACAGTAAGCAAGTGGCATGCTTACTCACAACAACGCAGCAAGTTATCCACAAGTCAATTGAACAACAAACTACAGCAGTTATTGGGATCACATTTGTGGACCCAGACAATGTGCCCACCAAACCCACGGCATTGACTCCCTCACCCATTAAGGAAGGTGTGCAGCTGGTGCCAGGACAGGCTTGCTATCCCAACGCTCCTGTCAAGAGCACCACCCTTGATGGAAAGCCATCTCATACCAATCATCCATCAACTGATGCCACCAGGATGGATGATGGCACTGGGCAAAGCAGACAATGGGCTGAACTGTGAACAGTATGGATGGTGATCACCAAAGAGAAAGGCCCACTAACCGTCTGTACTGGCAGTTGGACAGTTTTTAAGGGGCTCAGGTTGTAGCTGCCCCAGTGAAAAAGAGGACTAGTTGATCATAAATAAGGCCCTCAGTGTCAGGCGAGATATATGTGACCAACCAACATAACATGGAACGGGAGGCCCAGATCTGGGCCCAATCCCCACCGGTCACATTGATGCAGCCTTGGACAGCGGCTATTAGACTGTAAACTAAGACTTTAAAGACTTCACTAAGACCTCAGTGGGGAAGCGAAAATAACTTGCTGTTTCAGCACCTCAAGACATAGTACCTGGAGTGAGTCCACTCCATTGACCCTGGGAAACTCAAACCAAGCCATACTGCTGTTCCCTGCTGTCTCCCTGGGGTGGAGGACTAGAAAGAGGGTTAGAGATCTCTCTCTCAGTGACAGGACAGGCAAATGCCATGAGATGTCACAACCCCACAGACCAGATTATACAGAAAAGGACTATTATTATTTCCCTCTGGAGTTTTTGTGTCTCTCCTCCACCCCCATTACAGATAAAATAGCCCCTGAACCTGATAGGGCTTGGGATGCTAAGCTGGGGAAGCCCCCACGTAGTGTAACTATACTGTCTCAAGAGAAAACTGTCGCTTGTGTGTTACCTGTACCTGTTAAACATCTTTCTTATCGCTAGTATGACCATGGGAATCACCTATCTTCAATGGCTGCAGTCCTGGCTCAAGTACATAATAGATCAGCCTGCTGTTTCTGCTCGGAGGTCCTGCTATCTGCCACATTGTGTCTGCTATGGACAATGTGCAATTCACTATTCCATCTTGGGGACATGTGGAAGATTAATGTGATGCAAAGACTATGAGGGTGGACTAGTCATGTGTAGGGGTGGGATGCAGGGTAAATGCCGGACATAGACCTGCTCCCCTTTTGGTGCATACCTTGTCTCCTGGGAAACTACCCTTGGCCAAGGTAGTTACCCAAGAAAAGCTGCATCCCCTCTAAAACAAACAGAAGACTGGGGGAAGTAGGGACCCTAAGTAAATTAGCGTCTGGTGCTAAAACTAACTAGGGCCAAGAGAGTAGTGAGTGCATTAACTTATCTAGTCAGGCAGATCTCCCGCAAGTTCTGAATTGGGTAAGGGTCTGTGCATAAGCATGCAAGTGATTTACACCTCTGCTTTTATCTGCTCACTACATAACTGTTGTGTGTACCTTGTGGGGGTGTGGACTTTCAGCTGACTGGCCACTGTCAGCAACTCCCATAAGTCTCATACACTGATGTCTCTACCTATTTGCCCAGGTGAGTTTTTTGGAATAGACAACACTATGCAAATGACCTTTCAGATTTGGGGCTCCAGCAATACAGACACAATTTTCCAAAATCTTTTAGCTTAATTTTAAATCAAGCTTTCATAATTGATTAAGGGTGTAATATAATAAAGAATATTTGCATATGTTACCAGACTCCCTTTTGTAGATGTAAAATTAAGCAATTTGATGCTAGCAAGGCAGGGCTTTAAAATATTTTCATACTCTTCATATCAGCGAAATCACAAACATAATCATTATAATCCAAGCGAATTTAACCATATATGCTGTTGTAGGTAGAATTCTACGATGGCATTCAAAATTCCTGTTGCCTAGTGTACGCATAGCTTGTTCCAGCTATTCCATCAAACACTAATTTAGATGCTAGAGTAAAGGGATTTTGTAGATATCATTATGTTTTTAAATCAGTTCTCCTTAGGGAGATTTTACTTGGTGGACAAAACTATTTAGATGAGCTCTTATAAGGGCAGGGCTTTTTCCTGACAAATGATATTTGATGATTGAGAGAGATTCAATAGGAAGTAGAGTCTCTATTGCTGGCCTTGAAGATGGAGGGAGGCCATGGATATGCCCATGTCAGGGAACACTGGAAATCTCTTGTAGGTGAGAGCAACCTCCAGCCAACAGTTAGCAATGAAAAAGGGATGTCAGACCTAAATCTTCAAGGAACTGAATTATGCCACAACTTCATGTGCTTGGAAGAGGACCCTGAGTTTCAGATGAGAATGTAGCCCAGTCAGCAACTTGATTTTAGACTTGTGAGAACCTGAGCAGAGAACCCAGAAACTCCAGACTTGAACTTCTCATCTACAGAACTATAAAATCATACATGTGGACTGAGCCCGTGGCGCACTCGGGAGAGTGCGGCGCTGGGAGCGCAGCAGCGCTCCTGCCGCGGGTTCGGATCCTATATAGGGATGACCGGTGCACTCAAAGTGCTCACTGGCTGAGCGCGGTGTGGCCGGTCTCAAAAAGGACAAAAAAAAAAAAAATTATACATGAGGGTTGTTTAAATCACTAAGTTGGTGGCAATTTGTTATTAATCAATAAGAAACTATTCCTATTATGCATGGACAGTGGAACGGAGAAGAAAGGAAAGAAAGAGAGAGGGATGGAAGGAAGAGAGAGACAGAGAAACAGAGAGACAGATTATTTTAACTAGCATAAGCAGAAAGAAATAGAACAATCCCTTCGGCTTCTATTCAGAAAGAGGTTGTATCTTAGAGTGACCATATGATGAAATATATGAATCCACTTCCTTCAGGTATTCTAGTTTCTCCACATCATTCACAAAATAAGTTTCACACATTCCTGAGAGTGATTTTTGTGTTTAAGAAAGTTATGTTTCACAAAACGTGGTGCAAAAACAAGCCTGCTCCTTCATCATGTAATGTCCAATTCAAGATAAATTGACCAGTTTCAACAATAGAGGAAAGTAGGACTTAGGGTAATTTGAAAATGCATATTATTCATTAGTGCGAGGCATGAGTATAGATATGCATTCAGTATAGGCAATTTAATTAACTCTCAAGGCAATTTTTACTTAAGCATAATTATTGTTTTATAAGCTGTATGTATAAGTTAAATTATGAATTAAATCTAATTTGACTACAGTCACGTTTTTTTATTTTTATAATGTCACTAGAGATGGTGACCTAATCAATTAAAAATATTTACTTTCACAGAATTTACAAAATAGGAAAATATATTAAATCACTTTTTGTATAGAAAAACTCAAAATAAATTTCTGATTAAATCGATGTTTTGCAAATGAATTTATTAATCCATTTAATCAGAATGTTGTCTACCTAGTTAATTTCTACTTAGGTAAAACCGAGTTACTCCTAACTAGCTCTAGCTCCAGCTTCCAACTCTTGGTTAGTTTCTGTTTTATGTGTATATATATCATGTGAACTTGCTCTGTCTTACAGCTAATAACATTATACTTTATGTTTCTAAGTAGCTAGAAAGGAGAATCGTGACTGTAATCATGACAAAGAAAATATAAATATTTAGGTGATATGTATGTTACCAACGTAAGAATCATTGTACAATATATGCACATATTGAAACAATACACTGAACACCACAAATATGTGCAATTAAAAAAATTAAAAATAAACTTCTTACCATGTATTGAAATTACCTATTTTCCTGGCTGTCTCACTCACAGAGTTATAAGCTTTTTGAGGGCAGGCATTTGGCCTTGTCAACACTAAATATTTGGCACAAGAATGCCCTCAATACTATTTCTGAACAAATATTATTTTTAGTTAACTTTGTACCCAATGAATATGCATAATCAATTATTATGTTTCATTTCAAAAAATATTTTTTTTTTACAAAAAAGAAATATGGGGTATGAGGCAGATGTAGTATGCCATGAATCAAATTAAAGAAGAATAAAGCAGAAGGGCCAGGATAGCCAATAACCTAAAAGGAAGGAATGGTAGGGAATTGGAACTCTATGTAAGAAGATGCAGAATATCAAGTAGGATCGTGAAAAATTCAGGAAAAACTTAAGAGCCTGAACAACCCAAGAAAACTCTAAATGAATGCAAGAAAGCTCTGGTTCAAATTATTCTTACCACTGAACAGTAGAATAAGGAACAAATAATAAATACAGAAAGGACACATAACCACCATAGTACCAACCACAATTCTTTGGTTTGCTTTAACTTTGAACCTTCCCAGACTGAATGTTAAGATTGGATACATACTATATAATGATAATAAAAGGCATTCATAAAATGGCAAAAAAAAAAAAAGTTTAAATAATGATATTTGTCATGACTTACTTTTGATTTGCATTCATTAATTCAGATATTTTTAGTGCAGAAAACACGGTTGATAATAGAGATGCAAAAAGGAATGCAAACATTATTTCTGTATTTAAGTGGCTCACATTGTAGTGTCATTAAACCTTAAATAAAATTTAGAGCCCAATTATAATAATGTGTTCATCTTAGATAATTTGTGATATCCACTGTAATGTACTCACCCCATTGTCTCTGTTTCAAGTGATTCCGTAATTATGCTATATGGAAACCTGTATATGATTTCAAATCCATTAGAAAACTGGCATCATATAGAAATTAAGAAATGGATTTAGTGACATAAAAGATATTGTTGCATGGTGGATTCATCCCAGGGATGCGACAATGGTTCAACAGACACAAGTCAATAAATGTGATATACCACATCAACAAAATCAAAGACAAAAACCATATGATCATCTCTATAGATGTTGAAAAAGCATTTGACAAAATTCAACATTTGTTCATGATAAAAACTTTCAATAAATTAGGTATAGAAAGAAAGCCTCTCAACACGATTAAAGTCCATGTATGATAAACCCACTCCCAATATCATCCTGAATGGGGAAAAGTTGAATGCTTTTCCCTTAAGAACAGGAACAAGACAAGGATGCCCACTCTCACCTCTCCTATTCAACACAGTATTGGAAGTACTAGCCAGAGCAGTCAGGGAAGAGAAGGAAATAAAGTTTATTCAGCTTGGAAAAGATCAAATAATCCCTGTTTACAAATGAAATGATCCTATATATATGTAGAACAGCCTAAAGCCTCTAGAGTTAATAAATGATTTCAGCAAAGTTGCATGATACAAAATAAACACACAAAAATTAGTAGCATATTTGTACTCCAACAATGAACTAGCAGAAAGAGAAATCAAGAAAGCTAGCCTATTTACAATAGTTACCAAAAAGTAAAATACCTAGGAATAAAGTTAACCACAGATGTGAAAAATCTCTGTGATGAGAACTACAAATAACTGTTGAGAAAAATTAAAGAGGACACAAGAAGATGGAAAGATATCCCATGCTCTTCATTGGAAGAATTAACATTGTGAAAATGTCCATACAACCCAAAGTGATCTCCAGATTCAACATAATCTCCACCAAAATATCGATGACATTCTTCACAGAATTGGGAAAAAGAATTCTAACATTCATATGGAATAAGAAAAGACCATGAATAGCTAAAACAATCCTGAGCAAAAACAATTAACCTGGAGGCATAACACTACCTGATTTTAAACTATACAGCAAAGCTATAATAACCCGAACGGGATGGCAATGGCATAAAAACAGACAGACACACAGACCAATGAAACAGAATAGAGAACCCAGAAATCAACCCATATACCTACAGCCATCCTATCTTTGACAAAGGCACCAAGAACACAGTGGGGAAGACACCATCTCTTCAATAAATGGTGCTGGGAAAATTGGACATACATATGCATAAGAATGAAACTAGACCTGTACCTCTCACTGTATACCTAAATCAACCCAAAATGGATTAAAGAATTAGATATTCTTCCTGAAATAATAAAACTCCAAAAAGAAAACATAGGGTAAACTCTTCAGGAAGTAGGAATGGGCATAGATTTCATGAATATAATCCCCAGCATAGGTAACCAAAGGAAAAATAAACAAATGGAATTATATCAAAATAAAAAAGCTTCTGAACAGCAAAAGAAACAACAGAGAGAAAAGACAACCAGCAAAGTGGGAGAAAATTTATGCCAAATATGCATCTGACAAAGGATTAATATCCAGAATATACAAGGAACTCAATCAGCTTAACAGAAAAAAAAAAAAAAAAAAAAAAAAAAAAAAACAAGTAACCCAATTAAAAAATGGATAATGGAGCTGAACAGACATTTCTCAAAGGAAGATACATGAATGGCCAACAGACACACAAACAAATGATCGGCATCACTAGGCATTCGGAAAACGCAAATCAAAACCACTTTGAGATATCATCTCACTCCAGTTAGGCTGGCTAACATCCAAAATACCAGGCATAATAAATGCTGGTGAGAATGAGGAGAAAAGGGAACCCTCCTACACTGTTGGTGGGACTGCAAAATGGTGCAGCCTTTATGGA
>NW_007728740.1:41027-42634 GCF_000696425.1 Galeopterus variegatus | reverse complement strand
GCCCATCACTGGATGAGTGGGTAAAGAAATTGTGGTATATCTACACAATACAATATTAATCTGCTATAAAAAATAATGAAATAGTCCCATTAGGAGCAACATGGATGATCTTAGAGGAAATTATGTTAAGTCAAATCAGCCAGGCACGGAAAGAGAAATACCTCATGTTTTCACTTACATATGGAAGCTAATAAAAATAAATAAATATACAAACAAATAAATTGGGGAAAAAAGACACAACAATCACAATAATTCCTTGAACTTGTTAAAATAAGTGAAAAGATATGAAGTTGATGGGGGTGTGAGAGGAGAGAAGGATTGGGGAAATGGAGGGATTGGTAAAGCTGTGTCCATGAAAATCAACTACATTATAAAATGAATAAACAAACAAACAAACAAATAAATAATACAGTTCTTACTTTTAAGGAGCTCACAACAGGGCAGCCTACTTGTAAACAGTTATCTGATGCCCAGAGGGGGGGAAAAAAGGTATTGTTGCAAAATAGTAAGCATCCCTTGATTTATAAACTGGGTAAGCTTGAATAAACATCTTGGTAACATGTCATTCTGTTTGTCACTCCATTTTACCAACATGAGTTCACTTGAAAGGATTTTGTAGATCCCTGCTGGATTTAAAACTTCAATTAAGTGACTACCATTTCAGTTCCTGTGGGAATTAGCTTAACCTCTTCAATTTGTTTTCATAATTCACATCCCTGAGAGTAAGAATATATTGGTTAGAATAATTTTGTATCTCACTAGGAGCAATTACATATTTCCTCATGTGACTAATATTGCACACAAGTCTATTGGGGAACAATAAACCTGTGCCTTGTAATTCCTTTAATTTCTTTTATGTTCACCTGGGATAGAAGCCAGATTCCTTTTGGCTTCAACTTACTCATTGATGGCTATACGTAAGAGAGGCTTCTCTTTTCATTCCTATTTTCAGGTTTTGCCAGCTTTAACACCTTATCTTTTTTGCAGAATTTTGTCACTATCTTTTATTTGCTAGAAATAAATTTTCTGCATTTATCATATTTACCCAAAATACTTTCCCATTCCTTTACTTTGGAATGTAAGTTCATTTGTATCCTTTTCAAATAACTGAGATTTGTTACAACGAATTAAAACTTTTCAAGATGAAAACTTTCAGAAATGCCATATTTTGGAAACATTCTGTTTACTATGTTTGTCAAAAATTTACATGCCCTCGATATGCTCCGTTTATCTTGGCATCTGTTACCCAATTTCTTAACTACAATGAACACATTTCCACTTTCCCTGGCTGTTCTCCCTAACAAAGAGAGAGAGAGATTGTCTTGCGATCTCCACTTTATAGAGTCACATGCTACTTTCATTTTTAATTTGTGTGGCTTGGCTATAATTTATTTATGTAAGTTTCCAGTGTATGTGTCTTTCATAAGAGGTTAATAAGTTTGAGAAGCATCCTGTTCTTTAAAAAAACGAGGGTAATCAATATAAAAATAATGCTGCACTTACTGAAGTCTATGAGTTTCAAAATTTTAAATATTTTATCATATATATTGCCTGCCCCTGATGTTGCAGGCAGGTACCAATATGAAAGAATGCAGTATTTTCTCTTG
>NW_007728740.1:37516-40760 GCF_000696425.1 Galeopterus variegatus | reverse complement strand
GAGAGATTGTCTTGCGATCTCCACTTTATAGAGTCACATGCTACTTTCATTTTTAATTTGTGTGGCTTGGCTATAATTTATTTATGTAAGTTTCCAGTGTATGTGTCTTTCATAAGAGATTAATAAGTTTGAGAAGCATCCCGTTCTTTAAAAAAACGAGGGTAATCAATATAAAAATAATGCTGCACTTACTGAAGTCTATGAGTTTCAAAATTTTAAATATTTTATCATATAAATTGCCTGCCCCTGATGTTGCAGGCAGGTACCAATATGAAAGAATGCAGTATTTTCTCTTGTCCTTTTCATCTCGACTCTGTCTGTCCAATGTGCATACTCCCAATGCTAGCTTTTATAGTACACGTGAATCATTTATGGACAGAACGGTTGCATTTATTTATGGTACTAAATGAATTTTTTCATCAGTTTGGTTTTTAATTTGTATTTATCTAACTTTAAACTAACTTCAATCACAATTCTACTTTTGGCACTCCTTTCATTATATGTGTTACATGATTAAGGCTAGTATTTGTGATTTTATAATTGTACAGATTTCTAAGTGCGCTGTGGGACAGTTTCTTACTTTGAACTAAGCCTTTGGGGAAACTAGACTCTGTAGTGAACTCCTTTGGCTGCAACGATGTTCTTTACCCAAATTAGTCCAACAATGCCCGTCCAAAAAAATGTATGCAGGTAATAAGCTAACAAATTCATAAAAGCATATTTCCTGAGAGCATACATAGGTCTCACTGATCAACCTGCTGAAGATCACTTTCTTAATAAATGCTTAATAAATGCACTAATTATAAAATTGAATACATTAAACGCACAAGCATACATATGCATATATATTTATAGATGCACTATGGACATTTTAAAGAATAATATATAAGATAAGAAATCATTAATTTATCCATAACCCCCAATAAATAGAAGAGTACCAGTGTCTTTGAAGCCCATTTGAGCTCTTAAGTGATTGCATTTTCCTGACATGATTTATCTATTTTTTGAATATTTAATTANAGCCCATTTGAGCTCTTAAGTGATTGCATTTTCCTGACATGATTTATCTATTTTTTGAATATTTAATTAAGCATTCATTTATCCATAGTTTTCTCAATACTTTTAGTTTACTTTTTATTATTTTACTTTTCTCTATATTTTTACCAGGCAGCTACATGCATCTAAGTAATATATTTAAAATATACTATGTGGATTCTTTGTGGCTATTATCTCTCAATGTTTTGTTTTTGAGATGCAAACATGCTGTTTTATATAATTGTAATTCCTTTGATTTCGTTTCTATTATTCATTTTTTATGGACATTTGGTTTAATCCCTGATTTTTGCTGTGACAATGCTGGTGTAAAAATTCTTGCTCGTATACATATGTAAAGTTGTATTTCTCTAAGTAGCTTGGTTGGGTCATAACAAATGTGTATATTCAAGTACACTGTGTTACACCAAACTGTTTCATAAAGTGCTTGTGTCAATTTACATTCCTATCAGCACTATATGAAAGTTCCTGCTCTTCCTCACCTTCATTGTCACATACATTTTCAGACTCTTATTTTTGCCAATATGGTTATTGTAAATTTCTTTACATTATAGTTTTATTTTTTCTTTATTTTAATTTCTATTAAGTAGATCAATTAATAGATTAATTAATTAATATTACTTTCTATTAATATATTGATTTCTATTGATTAATAGATTAATTAATTAATTAGTATTAACTTCTATAAATAACTGTTATTTTCTGGATAC
This sequence comes from Galeopterus variegatus, assembly GCF_000696425.1. Lineage (NCBI taxonomy): Eukaryota > Metazoa > Chordata > Mammalia > Dermoptera > Cynocephalidae > Galeopterus > Galeopterus variegatus. The sequence goes on along the minus strand of NW_007728740.1, from coordinate 38,997 downwards.
TTGTGTTTCCTTTTCGGTGAAAAGCCTTTTTATGTATTTTATATAACTGTTTTTATCTGTTATACTTTAAATTCATAGAAATTCTTTATATTTGTTGGTTATATGTTTTACAAATAGCTTCTACTCTGTGGATTATATTTCATTTCTGTTTTCTTGTCTTTTGATGAACAGAAGCTCTTATTTTTCAGGCAAGTATTCTACGTGTTTTTAAAAGAAATCATTCTTTACTCATTTTTTGTTTATGGCAAGATAAAGAGAAGGACCCATCCTCAGTGTCCCCCCAGCCGATTTTCGGACTATGCAATAGTCTGTACTGTTGCCAGATGTCTCCAGTGCTATTCTTTTCATTTCAGAACCTGTATCTGGGTTTAGTATTCTGTTGCTTGGATGTTTTGCTCCTATCCTATGTAAAAACCCACTGTCTTAGTTTGTATTCATTTATAAAATATCTTGATATTAGAATTATTCTCTGAATAGTTTATTTTGTTTGTGTGTCTTGGCTATTATGGTTTTTCTTCTTCAACATACATTTTAGAGTCATCTTTTCATTTTTTCCCCGTGTATTAGTCCACTTTTTTTGCTCATAACAGAATACCTGAAACAGGATAATATATAAAGAAATGAAATTTATTTCTTACAGTTTAGAGCCTGGCAAGTCCAAGGTTCAGGGAACACGTTTGGTGAGGGCCTTCTTGGTGGTGACTCTCTGCAGGGTGTCGCATGGCAAGGGCTAACCTCACTAGCTCTCCTTATAAACCCATCAGGACCGTGCCTATGGTAACTCCTTACTTCAGGAATGGATCAATCCCTTCAGGAGGGTGCATTCCTCACAATCTGATCACCTCTCAAGGCCCCACCTTTCTGATACCATAAGTGGATTTCCCACCCTCTTAAAACCATTGCAATGGAGATCAGGTTTCTAATACATGAACTGCAGGGGGACACATTTGACACTTAGTACCACATAAAACATGCATTGGAAGTTTTTATTTCAATTTTCTTGTATCAAAAGGTTAACTTGGGAGAATAGACATCATAATGATATTCAATCTTCATATCTATAAATATATAAACCTGTTGATTTATTTGGATATTCTTTAATACCTCTATACTGAAGTTTTTAATTTGCTACATAGATGTCATGCACAACTAGTCGTAAACTTATTTTTACATAATTCTTTTTTTTTTCTTTTGCATTATCTTTTTACTTGTTGCTAGTGTGTATAGATATAACTTATCTTATATTTGGCTAAATTTCTTAACATCTTATTGATTGTAAAGTGGTGTCTGTAGATTCTTTTTTATTTTCAAAATAGTCATATATTCTACCAGTCACTATGAATTCATTTTTTCGTTCAAATACATTTATTTGCTCACTTTATTGCATTGACTATAACCTCCAGTAAAATTATAAACAGAACTGCTAATAGTGGGCATTTTGGCATTGCAGGTTATCTTAAAGCAAAGTCTCAACATTTCAG
>NW_007728740.1:34751-36425 GCF_000696425.1 Galeopterus variegatus | reverse complement strand
TTTTCATATAGTTATCTCCTACTAGTATTGTTTATATTGGAATTATAAAATAACTGTAGCATTGTTGTACTTTTTATTCTTTAAAATATTTGTTTAGTATTAAAAATATTTATTCCTTGAATGATTATTAGAATTCTCCAATTAAAAAAACAAAAACCTCCATAAACTCTAGCTTTTTTTTTCTTAGAGAAAAATCCCTACTATTCAAATTTATTAATTTATTTCTTCTCAGCATTGGTCATCTTACCCATTGCATACTGTCTGCACATCCTCATATTATCTCCTCAACGTGCTTCACTGTATTTTCCTTTTCATTCTATTGTTCTTCTTTGTTTTGCACTTTATTTGTTTGAACTTTGTAAATATTATTATTCTTTTCAAGGAACCAAATTTTGCTTCCTGATGACATCTATTATATTTCAATAGTACTTATTACTTTTGGCTTATATGGTTAATATTTTCTTAGTTCTTTTTCATTTAGTGTTTTCTTTTATTCTATCTTTTTAATTTCAGTGCCAAACTGTTTTCATTTTGTCTTTCGTTTTTAATCGAATAAATAAAGTGCAAAGTAGCACTTTCGCTTCAATGCAGAAGTTTCAATATGCAGTTGTGTTCATTCATATTATTTTCATATATACATATACTCTACATTTGGTTGGTGTGGTTTTCTATCTAGATTTGTTAAATCCAGGAAGCCACCCTGACACCTGGGGGTCCTGGGACACAGGGGCCATGAACCCTGGTCAGGACAGTCGCACCCCGACTCACAGCCAGGTCCTAGAAGACGCCTATTCAAACAGGTGTATTTCTTTGGTTGTGTGACTTATTTGCTCATGTCCTTAACCAAATTTCAGCTTTGATTTTTCTAATTCATTTTTAAGAGTTCTTTTTGCAAACAGGATATTAACCTTTGTATGCTTAAAAAAAATTGTAGAGAATAGAATAATGGTTACCAGAGGCTAAGAGAGGTGGGGATGAGGAGCAAGATAAGGGCTGAACTAAAGGGGACAAAACTGTGCTCTCTGCCCTGAGTGAATCACTGTGCAAGTTACGCGTGTATTGAAACAACACATCGTACCCCCCACACAAAAAAATATAAATAAAACTGAATTAAAAGATTTTGTTTAGGTTAAACCTTTTATATCATTGTTAAGTTTTAATAGTTTGTTAATATCCCTGACTTGGATAGTAAATTTATCATTTTTATTTGTCATTTCTAGCCCTGGGTTTTTATATATGTGAGGCCATTATAAGGTGCATGGATAATCAGAATTATTTTATTATCTTGATGACTCAATATTTAATGGTTAATACTACTTTTTAAAAGTATGAATTATCCCACATGAATATAAATAATTATCAATGTGTTTAATGTTTGTCTGTTTTATGTTTACATATCCTTTTAATTTCAAATTTTAAGTGATTTCATGTTTGTGAGATAAAACTTGTACTACCAGGGTAGTTTAATCCTTTTACACATTTCAAATATTTTAGGATTCATTCCTATAATATTCTTATTTTACTTATTTTATGTTTTAGTTTCTATTCATTGTGATTTTCAATTTTTTGGATGGCTAGTGTGCATGTGAGTGTATTTATGTGTGTGTATATATGTGTTGTATTTATCTTGTCATATTTTGGATTAATTTCATTCATATGTTTCTCTAATTCTTT
>NW_007728740.1:25700-34323 GCF_000696425.1 Galeopterus variegatus | reverse complement strand
ATAAAACTTGTACTACCAGGGTAGTTTAATCCTTTTACACATTTCAAATATTTTAGGATTCTTTCCTATAATATTCTTATTTTACTTATTTTATGTTTTAGTTTCTATTCATTGTGATTTTCAATTTTTTTGATGGCTAGTGTGCATGTGAGTGTATTTATGTGTGTGTATATACGTGTTGTATTTATCTTGTCATATTTTGGATTAATTTCATTCATATGTTTCTCTAATTCTTTACACTACTTTTTTGATTTATTTTAAGGAAGGAAAGTATTTATTTTTATTTTTTATTTTTTCAATTATTATTTATTTACAAATCATGATGTTTCTTTATGCCCTCTGCCCGACCTATCACTTCCCAGATCCCCTACCTCCTCCCCATCTCTACCATACTTAGGTTTGTTCTCTTCTTCTGAAAGTTCGACATATTGTTGTGGTCTTTTCTTTCCTTCTTTCTTTCATTCCTCGCTCTCTCCTTCCTTTCCTCCCTCCTTTCCTTCCATCCTAGCATCCACTTAAGAGTGAGAATATCTGGTAATTCTGTTTCTTTGTCTGGCTTATTTTACTTAACATAATTTTCTTCAAACTTATCCATGTTGCTGCAAATGGCAGAATTTCATTCTTTTTTATGGCTGAGTAGTATTCCATGGTGTATATACACCACATTTTCCTTATCCAGTCTCCGTCGATGGGCACTTAGGTTGGTTCCATATTTTGGCTATTGTAAGTAGAGCTGCTATGAACAAGGGAGTGCAGGAACCCCTTCTACATGACGATTTCCATTCCTTTGGACATATACCTAGTAATGGGATTGCTGGATCATATGGTAGTTCCATCTGTAGTTGTTTGAGGAATGTCCATACTGTTTTCCATTTACAGTCCCACCAACAGTGTAGCAGAATTCCCCTTTTCCCTGCATCCTCACCAGCATTTGTTATTCTTGGTCTTTTTAACAACGGCCAGTCTAACTGGGGTGAGATGATATTCCAATGCGGTTTTCATTTGCATTTCTCTGATGCCTACAACAGTGTAGCAGAATTCCCCTTTTCCCTGCATCCTCACCAGCATTTGTTATTCTTGGTCTTCTTAACAATGGCCAGTCTAACTGGGGTGAGATGATATTCCAATGCGGTTTTCATTTGCATTTCTCTGATGCCTACTGATGCCGAGCATTTTTTTCATGCACCTGTTGGCCATTTGTATGTTTTCCTTTGAAAAATGTCTATTCATCTCCTTTCCACATTTTTAATTGGGTCATTTGTTACTTTACTGTATAGTTGTTTGAGTTCTTTGAATATTGTGGGTATCAATCTTTCTTTGCCGTACAGGAGCTTTTTAGTTTGCTATAATCCCATTTGTTTATTTTTTCTTTTGTTGCTTGTGCTTTGGGGGTCTTATTCATAAAGTCTATGCCCAGTCCTACTTCCTGGAAAGTTTCCCCAATGTTTTCCTTTAGTAATTTTATGGTTTCAGGTCTTATATTTAAGTCTTCAATCCATTTTGAGTTGATTTTAGTGTACTTACTTTTTGGTATTGTGTATTTTATTTTTTATGTTACTGTGGCTACCTTAGAAAATATTCATTTTAACATAACATAGTATATTTGTAATTATTATTTTCTAAATTATGTAAGAAACCCAGCATTTTTAAATTCCAATATGCCTTCCTCACATGTTTTTTCCACTTTAGTTCTACCATGATTCATAAATCCATGCACTAGATATAATTGCTATTGTTTCATATATGCAAAAATACTTTTGATTTACCAACACGATTGCAGTTTCAGCATTAATTCTTGCATCTAAGACTTTTACTGCAGAATTATTTTCTTTCTTTATGAAGTTCATTCTTTAGAAGTTTCTTTTCTGAAAGTCTCCTTTATTAATTTCTCAGTTCTTGTTTATGTAAAAATGTGCTTAATTTGATCTCACTTTTGAAAGATAATTTCACCTGGTAGAGAATTCTAGAGTGACAGCTATATTTTCACATGTCTTATCATTTTTATAATCTCCCTGTACCTGTATATCCAACCCATCATTATGCCTCACTTGGTTTCCTGTGACAAATTTTAACTGGTTTAACTTTAACTATTATTTTATTTTCTTTAACTTTCTTTGCTACCCCTCCCCCCTTACATACATTATTTATTATTACATATCAGTCGGATTGAGCCCTTTAAAATATAAGTAACATAAATCATTCCCCTACTTGTAATCCTCCAGAGAGCTCTCCTTTTTATGCTGAGTCAAAACCAAAATCATCACAAATGTCTGGCGATACGTGGCCTTGTTTCTTTAGTGTGTAAGGTTTGTGTTTCTGGAACAGAGATTTCACTTCTTTGCCTGTACTTTTGTTAAAACTGTGCTGCTTATTGGCCTGTAGAAAGCAGGACTGGTGTAGGGGAAAAAAAAAAAAAAAAAAGCAAATATCTTGCACCATCTTGACTTTGTTTCTAGCAGTAAAAGATGCCTGTTTTCTTCTGTAAAGGCAAAGAAGATAATTTCTGCCAGGAATGAAAATGCTTTTGATCATTGCTATTCCATGTCTTAGTGAGCACAAGTCCCAAACGAAGTTCTGATTTTGACACAGGATATCACTGAGCATGACATTTTTGTTTCATTTTCAGTTGTCACCTGCATTAATAGTTTCTACACCTGATTGTTGGTAAAGTCAGCCCCACAGTTGCAGCTGATGAGTCTCCTTTAATGCTGTCTTAGAAGTTCTCTGGCACTCAGAACACTCCATAACTAGAAAACTGTCTTGAGATTGTCTGGTTTTTTTCTAATGTTTACGAAGTTTTAATATGGTCAAAAAATACAATCCCATAAAAGGAGGGTTAAGAAGAAAGAAATGGGAGGCAAAGAAAGAGAGATTTAAAACAAGAAGGTGCTATAATGAACTGGACCAGCCTCTTAACAAATGCCACCGATTGCTCTATTTGAAGTGGCTTATTTGGATAGGTACACAATAGCTGTCTTTGTCTTAGGACAGAACCTTGGCAAAGGGGAAGAATTCATCTGATGGTCCTTTCCCATCCATTGTCTTTGTGGCGAACAAAATTTTAGGTGGCCACAGTGAGTCACTTTTTTTATATAACTCTCCTCTTGGAATGCAGGTAGAAGCTGTGGTCTGCTTCTGGTTAGAGGTGATGGGATGCCACTTAAGGAAGTGATTCTGTTCCATTATACAGAAAAGGTGATGGGATGTCACTCCCATTGTAAAGTGGGATTATAAACATAAAGATGTTTGTGTTCAACCACATTTGAACTGCTTATGGAAAGGGCCTCAGGTTAAGGAAATGAGGGCAGCTTCTAGAGCCTCCAGCCAATAACCAGCAGGAAGTGAAACATAGCTTCAAGGGAATAAATTCTGCCAACAGCCTGAGTGAGCTTAGAAGCAGATTCTTCCTCAGCCACGTCTCCAGATGAGAATGCAGTCCAGATGACACCTTGATTGAAATCACTGCAACCTTGTGCATACCTGAGCAGAGGACTTAGCTAAACTGTAACACAGACTCCCGACCCATCATTACTGTGGAAAATAGATTTGTCTTGCTTTAAGCTACTAGGTTTGTGGAAATTTGTTACTCCTCAATAAAAGAACCAATACAATATTCAACTGGAAAAAAATTCCATCCTCATAGTTCTTAACTCCTCTATATATCCAGTTTGTGTCATCTGGGCACTCCAGACAGGCATTGGGAATCTAGAACATTAGCTCCCCGTCCATTGTGTCCAGTCTATCAGTGAATGGGTTCAGAAGTCTCTGTAAGTCATTGCTATGCACAGGACTTTGTGATATGTAACTGTGATTGGGAGTGGGTGGGGGGCGCTGGTTTGCATTTTATGGCTTCATAGAAGAGTATCATTTTTATTCCCTCTCACTTGGTTTCTAAATGTCTAAATTATGATAGAAAAGATCATGACAAACATAAATTATTTATTCATTAGTCAATTGGTCATTTAACCGAACCTTGTTCAATGCTAAGTGCAGGATGAAAATGGTGGCCAAAAACACCCACAGTACATGCCTTCATGGAGGTTAAAGGCTGGTGGGGTGGAGAGAGAAATAAAATTATTCAACAAAAGAATTACAAATCTTCTAAGGCCTACAAAAGGAAGATAGTTGTGCCACAGTATAAGGATAAAGATATTTGTTATGTAATAGTAAAGAACAACTATGATTTTGATTTAACTATGTTTCCAACAGCATTCACAGGGTTTTATATGCATCAACTCTTTTTATCCTCCCAACAATGGTATTATGAGTAAAACTAGAATACAGAAATGGTAACCTACTCAAAGTCACATATCTAATAAGTGACTGAGCTGGGAACAATTCCAGACATTTGAGGCAAAGCCTGAGTTCTTAACAACTACTTAATACTGCACCAAATCTGTTTGATGGTATCAGCGAATACTTCCCCCCCAAAACCAATAGATTTGAGAGGTGAGAAAAAGTGTTTAGTAAGATAATTGGGAGAGAATGAAGTGTTTAGAAGAATTTAAAGAAAAGAATTGCTGGGTTTTGGCTATCAATAGGGTATCTTTACATAAGATAACATAGGAGGAATGCAAGCTCCATTAGAGTATCTCTTGAATAATGCAGGATTCTTAAAATCCTTTCCTCCAATCACTCCCTCTAATCCTATTTTACTGTTATCTAATTTTTATTTACATGTTGTTTTTAACCACAGCCTCCAAGTAATCATTATCATTATTGATTTTTATCTACATATTTTCCCACCCTTTTTTTTCCTCGCCATCTCTAATTGCATTCTGCTCCTGCATTTTTTTTCCTTCATGAAGGATATCTTTTAATATTTTCTTCAGATGCCAAAAACCGTGGGTAATAAAAACTTCAGTTTTTGGCAAAGTGATATTGTTTTTCCTCACCCTACAATCATATTTTAGCACACTGTACAATTCTAGGTTGTCTTAACCAGTCCCTGTAAGGGCAGAAAGCCCAAGCCACTAATTCTTGGATCCAATCGCTCCCGAGGGTAGCTACAGGAACATTACCTTATGAGTCAATGCTATGGCTTCTAGTTCTTTTTTTTTTCTAAAAAAAAAAAAAGAATTCTTTTTTCTTTTGTGACTCCAGACATACATTTCAATAGACTTTTTTTGTTATATGCTACCTAACACTATATGTTTTGTGAGTATTGTAACATAGCATTGCAAGTATCAGTGATATTATTTCAATAAGGCAAAATCATACCTAAACAGTTAGAACAAGGTCATTGAAGTTATTCTTGTATATAAAAGGATGTTGGAAGAGATAACATATTAATACCTTAATAAATTATTTTAAGGTTTCTCTTCTAAGATATTAAATTAGGAAATAGTATGACAATTTCAGCATGATTATAAGTGTACCCCATATCCTGGCCAGCAATCCTTTACTCACCCCTGACTTTAACAATAACACACCTTACATTCAATTTGCTTTATGAACTTAAGGGGAAAAAAACACATGTCAAAATACATTTTTTAATTTTTGCCATTATCAGATATATTAATATTTTTCCAAGTTAGTGGGTGAGAGATATTATCTTATAGAATCTTTGTCTTTCCTTGATTACCTCTCTTCATGAGGATATTAGTCATACCATTTTTTTTATTAAAATGACAGTTAATGAATTTTTTCAGTTATTTTATTGTGTTGTTTATATTTTTGTATATTTTATATATAGTAATTAATTGTACTGTGTGTCTTCTAAAATATTTTATTATTATGTGAATTGTCTGATCATTTTATGTTTGGAGAAATGGGTTCTATGCTTGGCATAAGTCAGGAACATCATTTTATTTTATCATTTCCCCTATGTATAAATCTTTGCCTTAATTCCACTTATTAAAAGTTCTTTTTTTAAACACTGATCTGTAACGTTAACTCTTTTGTGTACCATGTTTCTCTATGGTCTGGGGTTGGCCTTTATGCACTCTGTCCCATTTGACTCACTGTCAGTCTCTGTGTTAATATAATACTCATGTACATATCAGAGCATGATCGTAAATTGGCTAATTGGTTGAGCAAGTCCTCCAACCATACTGATTTACCTTAAGGATGTCTTTAAAAAAGCTGTGAGATTTGTCACTTAATGCAAATTTAAGAATCAGATTGTCATGTTTTTCAAAATATCCTTCTGCAATTATTTTTCTTATTTCATTGACAAATGATACCTTTATATAAGCATAAATCTTCTTTTAGATAGGTGCAATTTATTTATTTATTTGTTTTTGTCTTTTGTCTTTTTTCCGTGTCTGGCAACGGATCGCAACCCTCAGTGTTGCNCCCCATATCCTGGCCAGCAATCCTTTACTCACCCCTGACTTTAACAATAACACACCTTACACTCCATTTGCTTTATGAACTTATGGGGAAAAAAAAACATGTCAAAATACATTTTTTAATTCTTGCCATTATCAGATATATTAAATTTTTTTCCAAGTTAGTGGACGAGAGATATTATCTTATGGAATCTTTGTCTTTCCTTGATTACCTCTCTTCATGAGGATATTAGTCATACCACTTTTTTCATTAAAATGACAGTTAATGAATTTTTTCAGTTATTTTATTGTGTTGTTTATATTTTTATATATTTTATGTATAATAATTAATTGTACTGTGTGTCTTCTAAAATATTTTATTATTATGTGAATTTTCTGATCATTTTATGTTTGGAGAAATGGTTCTATGCTTGGCATAAGTCAGGAACATCATTTTATTTTATCATTTCCCCTACGTATAAATCTTTGCCTTAATTCCACTTATTAAAAGTTCTTTTTTTAAACACTGATCTGTAATGTTAACTCTTTTGTGTACCGTGTTTCTCTATGCTCTGGGGTTGGCCTTTATGCACTCTGTCCCATTTGACTAACTGTCAGTCTCTGTGTTAATATAATACTCTTTTACATATCAGAGCATGATCGTAAGTTGGCTAATTGGTTGAGCAAGTCCTCCAACCATACTGATTTACCTTAAGGATGTCTTAAAAAAAGCTGTGAGATTTGTCACTTAATGCAAATTTAAGAATCAGATTGTCATGTTTTTCAAAATATCCTTCTGCAATTATTTCTCTTATTTCATTGACAAATGATACCTTTATATAAGCATAAATCTTCTTTTAGATAGGTGCAATTTAACAACTCATTTAAAAAAAATTCTTCATATAGCTTATGCACATTTATTGGCAAGATTTGCCTCTAGGCAACATAAGTGGTACATTTTTATCACATCCTTTAATGTGGTATTTTGAATGGCGATCTTTTCCTCACACAGAGCATATGTCTCTGGTTACTTTATTAGAGATTCAGAGTAAATTTTGCACAATTTTAGTCTTCTCTCCCTATTTTAATTTGAAGGCAAATAAGATTTGTGAATATGTTCAAAGGGTATAAGATTATTTAGTAGTAAATAAAATGAGTTTTTCCGTGAAAACAATTTCTTCAGAGTACTTTAGGCATTTTGATATTATTAACCGTTTAAAAACATTTCTCTCTTCGACATCTGGTTATTTCATTGCCCCAAAGGCTGTTGTCCTTGTTGTACTTTTTACTACATATCTAAATAATAGTATTTATGAAAAAAAATAAGCATAGTTTCCAAGTATATTACAGTTGAAGTAAACATTTTTGTACCCTACATACCTTTTCATCTAAGTTCTAAATTTTAGTCTTCAGCATATATAAAGCAGAGTAGAACTGGAATGACAACATTTATTTTTATTATTGAAATGATTTATAAATATATTGTAATAAAAATAACCCAAATGTTTTGACATTTTTATTTTATGTCATCATACATTTAACTGCAAAATAACGTTTCTTTAATTAAATTGATGTAACAATTTACCAAATACCACACTCATTTCCTGAAGTGTTAAAATACCACAAAATGAACTTTATTTTCTCTTTGCAGATTAAAATATTTTGAATTTCCAAATAAATATGTTTAGAAACATAAAATCTATTTTTGATTTATATATCTGAGTCTTGTAAAATTATTTTATAAGGTAACATTTTAAAAAAATAAAAAAGGAAAACATTAGACATTAATTATGCGTTCTATAATACAAACATCACTTTTTCAGAAATAATTAACAAAGTTTTGAAAAGATATATGTGTACAATTGCTATAATTTTAGATATTGGGCTGTGCTGCTTTCTGTAGAGTATTACCGTGCAGGGTAAAGTGAGTAACTTTTGTATTAAACTTCAGTTTTCCACTGAAAAGAGATAACTCATATCAATGGAAAGCAACTGACACTAATCCCACTAAGCTGAATTATGCCTAATATCCTTTATCCATACATTTTTTTGTTTCAGAATAACAATATGAGAGTTCTACAGCATTTTTCCCTAATTCTCTTAAGAAACTCTTCTAGAAGTTCATCCATACTTAAGGTAAATTTCTCTCATTTATTTTTCTTTGTTTTTAAAAATAATATGTCATAATTATATAATTGTTTCAATCAAAAATTTAATTCCATAGACACTGAAAATAAAATTTGTAAAATCTTAAAATTTAAGCAGTATATATATATATATATATATATTTTTTTTTTTTTTTTCCTTTTTGTCTTCTTTCGTGTCCAGCAACGGATCGCAACCCTCAGTGT
>NW_007728740.1:23412-24394 GCF_000696425.1 Galeopterus variegatus | reverse complement strand
TCCAGGTTTGATTGTGCTCTGTACAGGTATAAAACACATTATTCCAAGAAATAATATTTAGTATAACGCTGGAATCATTTCTTCAAGTATATATGTAACACTGAGAAGCAGAGAAGTCATGCTATGAGTGCTCCACCTACTTGCTTAGATGATCCTGGAAAATTTGTACCATTTACCGGGTAGCCTTTCAAAAATGATTGCTTATTTTTTCCTCAATATTGATACGTCATTTATGAGGTAGATATGCTATAATTTTACATCAATCCAAGTACTGATTGACAGCATATTTCCATCAGATAACTGTTGCGACATTTTCAAACAAAAGTCATTTCAAAACAAAAGTCTTAATTCACACACCTTTTATCAATTAATTTTATTCTAAAATGCAGATAAGTTTTAATCATTTCAAATATTCTGATTGAAAATAAATAGCTACAGTTATAGGAATTCTCTAATGGTACCCATTATATAATTACCCAATATGCAGAACACAGAAATACTGTCATTAATTGCTATAATTCATGTTCAGAATGTTGAACCAATGCCACTCAATTACCATACAGAGCATAACCTTTGAACTTAAATAGCTTTTATTGTTTAATTATGGCATAAAACAAATGTTTCTGGGTTCAAGAGTGAGAAGACATCTTAAGAATTATAATTACTTTATATTAATTCAATAACAGTGTACAAAGACATTCCAGTAAAACAATCTTGAAATTTGTTCTTTAAAAATCTGCCCTTCCAAAAAGAACCTGTGATTATAGTATTCTTAATATCATTGCCAAAATAACCAAATTTTTGAATTTGGGAACTATCCCTTAAAATTCTGTTAATTTGAGAAACACCTTTTTAAAAATAGAACGAAATCAAGGACTGTTTAGAAAAAACCCAATTTATTAATTAAATAATGCTTATTCTTTTTTTTTGGATCTGAAAAGTCTAGCATGATATACAGTTGACATTATTACCTCATTTCAAA
>NW_007728740.1:21273-22127 GCF_000696425.1 Galeopterus variegatus | reverse complement strand
TTTTCAATTAAGTAAGGTCACATATCTCCAGGCTATGTAGACGAGAAAGAATTTCCCGCCAAACCTACATTTTCCCTCTTTAACTAATTGAATAGAACATTGCTATTCAATATATCTTTCTTTAAAATTCGTACAAAATAACCAATATATTGCATTGTCAAAATATACTGGATGTCCAATGTTTTCATCTTTTCAGAAGCCTAACGTTGTCTACTACTTCTTTCTCTAAACACTTTGTTTTCTTGGCTTCCTTGTTTTCCAGCTTTAGTCATTATTTTTGATAAGTCTCATATGCTTTTACCTGGCCTCCGCATGTTGGAGAGAGTGTATCTCTACTCATGCTCTTTCCCAAAGTAATGTCTATAAGTCATGCTATTTATACCTAATGATGAAAGGTATGGCTTTAATCCTGATTTGATCTTTCAGCTCTAAGTTTATATATTACAGCTACTAACTCTACTTACCTACATGGATGTCTATATAAGCATGTAAAACTGTGTTTCCAAAACAAAGCACATGTTTCTATCTGCTCCAAACAGGCTGTAGTTACAGAATTTCCAATCTCACTTTAGAGTACTGGTTATCTATTAGTATATATTTACTGAAAACGTACCTTTCAAAGGTGTCCGGATTCCACTCACTTCCTCAGTTTCCTTTACCCGGACAATCTTCTGGTCTGAGTCCATATCTCATTATTTCCATAGCTTAACCCAATCCAAGCTACCATATACTTTCCCCTAAATTATTTAAAAGGCTCCTAATTAATCTATCTCTTTCCATTCATATGTCCCAGATTAATCTCCAGTGGAGTGATATTTTAAAACTAAATCATTTCAAACCACCCTTCTGTACAA
>NW_007728740.1:4334-20571 GCF_000696425.1 Galeopterus variegatus | reverse complement strand
ATTAATCTCCAGTGGAGTGATATTTTAAAACTAAATCATTTCAAACCACCCTTCTGTACAAGAAAGGACAAACAAACAAAAATAGAGCTATTAATGACAGGTTTAACAGCCTCCCTTAAATAAAATCCCAAGTCCTTACCATGAACAGTCTGAGGGGCCTGTCTACTCACCGGTCACATCACCCACTGTAGGGGAGCTCCAGCCACAACAACCATCTGTTTTCCTGTTATTTAAACACACCAGTCTCCTTCCCATCTCAGGTCATCTGTGCCTGCTGGTCAAGATCCCTACGAAGCAATTATCTGACGTATTATTCTACCAGTTGATTCCCACGTATCAGTGTGGTCCCAGCTCAGATCGGTCAGGTGTTCCTGTGCATCTAAGCACATATTTTTCCTTCTCCTCTCCCTTTCCCATTTCTGCTTTCCTTTTCTTTCTTTCTCTCCTCTCTCTCCTGCTTTGAACTGGTCATCATCTGGAATGGCTTAGGGATTTTTGAAGGTTCTCTGTCTTGGTGGGAGATAGAGCTTGCTTCCTAATATAGTAGCTGAAAGACCTGAATGTTTCTTTCCTCACTTTCTCTTTTAGTCTGCATTGATATAATCTCAGCTAATTAGATTCATTCACTTTGAAGGTGTTTTAGTGACTCTCAGGTGAATGGAAAATGTGTTCTGAGAGATGGAGCAGAAGCAGCAGTGACACCGGGCTTGGGGGGGTAGTCTGTGTAAGCAGGGCCAGGGCTGTGGCCGTTCTGTGGTCAGCACCTGCAGCCTGTGGTCGGGCACTGCTTCAGCGTCTTCCCTCTGTCTGTGCTTCTGTCCGTATGTATCAGTCTTCCTTCCTGCCCCATTTTCTGAAACCAGTTCTCCAAGCTTCTCAGAAATTCTTTGAGCTCTCCAACATCCACACAATTGTTTCATTTAAGTGAGAGACAGCTACAGCTGCTTGCAAATAGATACCTCCCTTATTCAATTTCATATTCTTCAGGCAACTTATTAATATCTAAAATCCTCCTATTTTTCATGCATTTTCCATTTTTTATTCTAAATCTGCCTTGGTATTAAGCAGACAGTCATAAACTTTTAAACAGTGAGATAACAGCAATGCTGTATGTTCCTTGTACCATCTCCCTACATAATACAACCTTTGGTTTGAAGAAAATATATTCTTCTCTTGAGTAATCAGTGTATTTTAAAAAATATTAATAAAATAAATCTTATAATTGAACATTTTTTTTAACTGATGTTATTTAGCAATACTGGAGCTAAATTATGGGTAAATAACAGTACAAGGTATTACTGCTGAAATGCACCAGAAGGAATGGGCAGGGTATATAGAGTTTTCAGATTACAGGAAATATATACAAAGGGGGGCCAGTGAAATTTTAATTTCAGATAAACAGCATTTTTCTTTTAGTATAAGTATGTTCTGTGAATGTTTTTGTGACATACTTGAGCTAAAAAAGTTGTTTATTGTTTATCTAAGATTAACATTGTACTAGATAGCTTATATTTTACCTGGCAATGTTAAACAAAAATCATGATATTATTCCCAAGAGAATAGAAAATTCATATGAAATATGAAGTCAAATATTATTCTCAAGATATACATTAATCACCAATTGATATTCTATTTTGCATTTTTAATTTTGATCTTATTTTGTGATATAATAAATTTTATATCAATTCTATCTTTCCTAAGACACTAATATATTTGGTGTTGATTTAGACTGCATTTATTTTCGAAATTTGTATGTTGTCACAGAATGTCACAGAATGTTCTCTTGTGCTTCAATCTGTTTATTCTTTAACCATGGAGTAAAAAACAGAACAAATAGAGTGTGAATGTTTGGTTGCTAATTTTCTGAAACGATTTAGAGAAACTGAGAAAAAGGAAATGAAAAACTACAGATTCATACTGAACTCTCTTTAGGCATTATTTAATTTTGGGTGTTTGAAATGAAGGCTTTTGGCTCCAAATGATTCAGAGAAATTTCATAAGTAGTTGCAGAAGTGAATCACGAATTATTTGTGTTCCAAAAGATTTAGTACATAAATCTATTATTATATAGCAATATATCAAGGTTTTCTTTTTTTTTTCCTTTTTTGTCTTTTTTACTGACCGGTAACGGGATCGCAACCCTCAGTGTCGCGCCCGTACCGGGGACCGGCAACGGGATCGCAACCCTGGGTGCTGCGCCCGCACCCTGCTCAGCCAGTGAGCGGGAACCGGTCTCCACATGGGATCCGAACCCTCAGCGGGAGCGCCGCCATGCTCCCAAGCGCCGCACTCTCCAGTGCGCCACAGGGCCGGCCCAAGGTTTTCTTATTATGTTGTTTATCTTGTTGACTGTTTGTACTTCTAGTTTGAGATTGTGTTTGGATAACTTTAGTTACAACCTAAAGATTTCACATAGTCTTTTAAATCTTTGAAGTTTTATGACTATTACACTTGAACACTGAGCATATGAATTAGCTTCAATGAATGTTATTTGTCCGTTTGTAAAATAAAAGAAATATGTAGGTATTTTATAACACACTATAACACAGGAACACTCTTTTCTTGTATAATTCTATATCTAAAGTAAATTTTGTACTCTTTAATCTGAATTAGAGGTTGGCAAAGGTCTAGGAAGTAAATGTCTTAGCCTTCGTGGGCCGCACGTTCTCTGTAGTAACTACTCTACTCTGCATGGTAGAGTGAAAGCAGCCACAGACCACATGAACATGAATAAGCGTGGTGGTGTTCTGATAAAATCTTATTTAAAAAACAAGAGCAGACTGGACTGGGTCTGCTGGCTGTAGTTTGACCTAATATTTTCCAAGATAATTCAGTAGATAGAGATAAAGCATATTTTCAGTTAGCCCTGGTTTTTTATTTTCTTTCCTATCTGTCTCTAAATATTTTCCCCCTATCTTTTATTTCTTCTCCACATCAGACAAAACCTCTTGCCACTCTGGATCTGTATATGAATTAAACCATTCATTTATTAGAAATCAATCTGCTGTAAGATAGTAAACAAGCAAATAAATAACTAAAGAAATGAAAAATTATGCTGTATCTATTATGTATCATTAAACAGCAAACATGTTATTTTTGAGATTTTCTATAAAACCAAGTCTTTCATTTATTTCCTTGAATGATTTCAATTTTTTTTTTAGATCCAATAAGGTAAAAGCACAAACACAATAATAAAAATCTTTATCAGAATTTCTGCAAATGTGCTTAGAATTCGTCATCAGGTCATCTCTGCTTTTACTATTTGGATTTTTATTTCTACATAGCAACTTTTCTGAGTCTCAATATCTGTTTTGTATAATTGATTACATACATTTCTTAAATGTTATTTATGAGAAATAAATTACACCAGGACTACAAATTACTTAGTGTAGCATGGAGAACATATTAATTAGTTTTTGATAATGGAACACAATTATTTTAAGATATTAAACTTAAAGTGATCGCAAAGCCATCACTTTATGATATGTTTAAAGAAAAAACATTCAATTCTAAAAAAAACAATTGACTTCTACTGCAAATAAATTTGATCGGTTTATTTTTTTCTCCTTTTTATATGTTTATTTATTTACTTGGGTTTAGTCCGCTCTACCCGATGATGGCAGTACTTATAAATAGATGCATATGTACCAGTGGATAGATTGCTTTACATTAAGTATCATTTTTGCTATGGGTATAAGAATGGGTAGTTCAATAAAGCAGTAAGGTCTAACAAAATCACAGCAACTAGAAAAGTGAGGAACTGTGGTTAAGGCAGAAAGCTGAAAATTGAAATTAGAAAGTGAACACATACTAAAAACAAAATAAAGAGTCTAGACTTCATAAGGTCAACAATCAAAGCTTCATTGTGAACATATTTGTAGTTTGCAAACACAGGGAAATTAGAGTTTGGAAGCCAGCTTTTTTATCTGACTCCATTCAGAGATGCCTAGATCACCTTCAACAGGAAACTCTTAATGACTAATCATTATTTAGAAATTAACCATAAGCAATCAAGGGCCTTTAATACATTGGGTCTTTTAAAATCGGGAATATACTAGGCGATTTTTCAACACCAAGATATAAAGGAAGCCAATGTATCTATTTACAAAAGAACCCCCCCAAAACAAACACAAAGACACCTTACATCAGTGAAAGCTATATATATATAACACAAATATTTTAGTTCTAGAGTATTATATAAAACCATAGTTTTTACTTCATATTAAGATTTAAAAATTAGATTAGAGATCTTGAATAAAATGAAATACAATATTAGACTATACAACTTTTACAACCATGAAGTTTCAAAGAAAATTGTTGTATAAGTCAAGTGAGTCACCCAGAGTATAATACATTTGTTATATTATTTTTTAGAAACTCAGATCTCATTACGTTTTTTAGAATAGCACATTAAATTTAATGCAATAAACATTTTATGCACACTTCATGAATATTTATCTGTGTAAGCTCAGCTGTTAAGGGCATGAGTGAATTTCTGATTTTCTCTGTCTATTAATGCTGTAAAGCATAGTGGAATGATTGAAAAGCAGCAGGTAAAAAAATATATGTCAGAAGAAAATTTAATAAAGTTTGATCCAAACAATAAGTTGGTTTCTCTGTCTATTAATGCTGTAAAGCATAGTGGAATGATTGAAAAGAAGCAGGTAAAAAAATATATGTCAGAAGAAAATTTAATAAAGTTTGATCCAAACAATAAGTTGGAGCATATTACTTTCAGTTGATAAAGTGACAGGTGTTAAGTACAAATAAGCTAAGAATAAGGAACAGTAAATTAAAAATTTATATACATTCTGAAATCTAATCAAAAAGAATGAAGTTACATGAAACATGAAGGACAATTAGCACATATTTATTAATGGATTTGATATACTAAATGAAAGATATGTAGAGAACCTTAAATAAAGTTTAGTTTCATCCGAGAACATTATATAATGCAAAGTGGAAAAGTCATTGGATCAAAAAAAAATAAGAATATATTTTCTAGAGATTTTAAGTGAATCATTGAAGTCTTTATTTATAATAATAGTGAAGTTGCAAATCATACTTTTTAAAAATAAACAGCTAACCAAAGCTAAACTGTCAAGATTGTTGGACAAATATTTTATAGTAAATATCTAATATTTTGTAATATTAATGGAAAGCTGTTATGTAGTATTTCATTGTCACGGTTAATGACCAAGGCAATCTTAATGTTTCCCTCAGCTTGACCAAAAATCATTTTATTTTCTAGCTTTATTTTATTTTTAATTAACAAATAACAATTACCCATTTTGTGGGGTGCAGTGTGATGTTTCCATAGGTATATAAGTTGTATAATGATCAAATCAGGATTTTTAGCTTATTCACACCTCAAACATTTATCATTTCTTTGTGAGAACACTGAAAATCTTCTCTCATAGTTATTTTCAAATATACAGTACAATATTGTTAACTATAGTCACCCTGCTATACAACAGAACACCAGAAATTACAGCTCCTACTACCCGTAATTTTATACCTGTTGACCAATCTCTCTACATCCCCCTCTGCCCGACCCTCTGCAGTCTCTACAATTCTACCGTGTACTTGTATGAGATCAGCTTTGTTAAATCCTGCAAATGAGGAGGTCATGCACTATTTTTCTTTCTGTTCCTGGCATACTTCACTTGGTGGAATGTCCTACAGGTTCATCCATGTTGCCTCAGTGACAGGATTTCATTCTTTTCTATGGCTGAATAATATTTCACTGTGCTACACACCATATGGTCTTTATTCGTTCATTCACTGACGGGCACTTAAGTCAATTCCACGTCTTGACTATTATAAACAGTGCTGCAGTAAACATGGGAGTGCAGATATCTCTTTCACATATTTGACCAAACTTTAGACAGGCTTCTTACTGTCTCTAGGCTCCTGGCAACTTAATTCTTAATTGTAATTGTAAATTCTTTCTATGCCCCTTTGAGATGTAAATCTTATAAAAAATACTTGCTAGATTTTGTTTGTTTGTTTGTTTTTTGGTTTGTGTTTTTTTTGTGGCTGTCCGATAAGGGGATCTGAACCCTGACCCCTGGACCTTGGTGTTATCAGCAGCACACCACATTCTAAAAACCAAGTGAGCTAACCAGCCAGCCTTTTTCAATTTCTTTTATTTTGTTTGTTTTGTTTTTTGTTTAGCGGCTGGACAGTAAAGGGATTACTAGTTTTAAAAATCAAAAATGTCTTCCTTAAAGATCTGGGAGTCTTCTCATTGAAATGCAATCGTTAAGGAAGACTGTGTCCCATCTCCCAGACTTTATGGGAGGGTAGGAGACTAAATTTGGTAGGTGCCTTGCTCCAGATTGTAAAACTATGTCCTGCCATAAAAATTTTTAGAAAGCTTGTTTTTTCCTTTGAGTAAGGACAATAAGAGACACAGATGGCCTGTGTGCCACCTCACCACAGAACTCTCCCACCATGTGTTTCAATAAAATTGAGTGTAGACTCTATTCTAGAAACTGGCACCTATTGCAATGGCTTTGAAGAAACTTCTTACCTGTTTCTCTTTGCAGTTCTTATCTTGACTGTAGCACATCTACTAACTAATTTTAAAATAAAGATAATTATATAGGTAATTTAATAAAAAACTGCTTTCCCTAACTATCTAGATAAAGTAAAATTAGGCAGAATTATTCCGGTAATTACTTTACCTTTCAACTTTATTTTTCCTATGAAAGTCAAATAGTTAAGAGTTCATTCATAATGTAAAATACAGAGGCATTTTTATAATAAAGAGTCCAGTAAAAAAGAACTATTTATTCAGTCAATTATACATCAAATATTTTTATTCTTTATCAATGTAAATTTTGGCTAGGAGCTAATAATTTTCTCCAAATTATAACATTTTTAGGTAAGAATAAAATAGCTGTTTAACTTGAAATTATATTGTTCTTTATTTTCCTGTTCTTTTATTTTTCCTTTTAATTTTCTTTATTTTATGCCCTTCAATTGGCTTTTTAATAGATTTATTCCAAGTTATTAGAATAACACATTCCATGTTTTATATGTGTATGTTTAAGTAGACTAGTATATTTAGATCATAATTTCCAGAATATAATTATTCTCAGGAAATGGCAAATTTTCTTTTTATATAATACCATCACAAATTGCAATTAGTTGAAATCTAATATATATGAAAATACAAAACTATACTCCTGACTACAGGGGGGCAGGCAGTGTCACAGGAACATGCCATGGAATGAGAGACACAAATTATTGATTAAAAACTCCACAGAACACAAAAAGGCATTTTGGAAGGCAAAAGAAAAGAATGAGAAGAAAAAGTAGAGCAAAGAGTAAAAAACAAGCAAACCAAAGAAAAATATTTTTTTTCATATATATCTTGAAAAAAAGGATATGTGAGATGGAACTTGAATATAGCAGAGATTAATCATATTTCTGTTTCTATTTTTTTCACTTATGAAGTTAGACAGATATGTTAACTACAGATAAAAAATGAACTTGATTGTGTAAAAAATAGCATATCTGACCTCTATTATGTATGCATTATATTATTTTAAACAATCATCAATGTAGGCCACATGTCCATTGCTATCAACACTTGATAGGAGTGGATGTGTTTAATTTTAGAAAGAGGATAAAATGTAGTACTCAAAAGAACTATATAAATAATGAATGAAGTGAAATGGAACAAATGTATTTTTAATAGCTCTGATAAAATAAATATTAATTTGAAAATCTCACTATGCTATCTTTCAGTTCTGTCAGTGCAGGTTGTGCTAAATATACAAAATAAATAGTAAATTTTCACGCAAAGGTGAGCATATTAAATTTGTGTAGCATACAATTCTGTGATTCTACTGTTTTATATTTCTTAGGTTGCTTGATTTAATATGGCTAGAAAACTATTACCCTAATAAGAGAAATGAGCTAGCTTCTCTTATGTTGATTATTGCAAATATTAATTCATTAATAAACCCTTATTTCATAGGGTGTTTTCTGCAGCAATAGAAATAAAAATTCGATCCTTTGAAGATTCACATTGTCAGCTGCAATGATTTCCTTTCTAGCACAATTAAAAACTATTAATTAATGTTTCACATCACCTCCTGATTTATGCAGCCATATTATCCAGGGATAAAATGTAGTACTTTCAGCTGCATTCTGAATAAGCATTCTGAAATTCCACAAGCATTATTTTAATTAGTGATGTACAAGGAAGAATACTTGTTATTAAAAATGCTATTATAATCATTAAGATTATAATTTTTTTTCACTTTCATGAGCTTTTTCTCTTTGGATTAATGATGATAAAGTTCAATGGATTCATTTTCACAGCACTATATTGAAAANTAAGGGGATCTGAACCCTGACCCCTGGACCTTGGTGTTATCAGCAGCACACCACATTCTAACAACCAAGTGAGCTAACCTGCCAGCCCTTTTCAATTTCTTTTATTTTGTTTGTTTTGTTTTTTGCTTAGTGGCTGGACAGTAAAGGGATTACTAGTTTTAAAAATCAAAAATGTCTTCCTTAAAGATCTGGGAGTCTTCTCATTGAAATGCAATCGTTAAGGAAGACTGTGTCCCATCTCCCAGACTTTATGGGAGGGTAGGAGACTAAATTTGGTAGGTGCCTTGCTCCAGATTGTAAAACTATGTCCTGCCATAAAAATTTTTAGAAAGCTTGTTTTTTCCTTTGAGTAAGGACAATAAGAGACACAGATGGCCTGTGTGCCACCTCACCACAGAACTCTCCCACCATGTGTTTCAATAAAATTGAGTGTAGACTCTATTCTAGAAACTGGCACCTATTGCAATGGCTTTGAAGAAACTTCTTACCTGTTTCTCTTTGCAGTTCTTATCTTGACTGTAGCACATCTACTAACTAATTTTAAAATAAAGATAATTATATAGGTAATTTAATAAAAAACTGCTTTCCCTAACTATCTAGATAAAGTAAAATTAGGCAGAATTATTCCGGTAATTACTTTACCTTTCAACTTTATTTTTCCTATGAAAGTCAAATAGTTAAGAGTTCATTCATAATGTAAAATACAGAGGCATTTTTATAATAAAGAGTCCAGTAAAAAAGAACTATTTATTCAGTCAATTATACATCAAATATTTTTATTCTTTATCAATGTAAATTTTGGCTAGGAGCTAATAATTTTCTCCAAATTATAACATTTTTAGGTAAGAATAAAATAGCTGTTTAACTTGAAATTATATTGTTCTTTATTTTCCTGTTCTTTTATTTTTCCTTTTAATTTTCTTTATTTTATGCCCTTCAATTGGCTTTTTAATAGATTTATTCCAAGTTATTAGAATAACACATTCCATGTTTTATATGTGTATGTTTAAGTAGACTAGTATATTTAGATCATAATTTCCAGAATATAATTATTCTCAGGAAATGGCAAATTTTCTTTTTATATAATACCATCACAAATTGCAATTAGTTGAAATCTAATATATATGAAAATACAAAACTATACTCCTGACTACAGGGATTTAACTTGAAATATATATTGTTCTTTATTTTTCCTGTTCTTTTCTTTTTCTTTTTCTTTATTTTATGACCATTCAATTGGCTTTTTAATAGATTTCTTCCAAGTTACTAGAATAACATATTCCATGTTTAATGTTTATGTTTAAGTAGACTAATATATTTAGATCATAATTTCCAGAATGTATTTATTCTCAGAAAATGGCAAATTTTCTTTTTATATAATACCATCCCAAATTGTGATTAGTTGAAATGTAATATATATGAAAATACAAAACTATACTCCTGACTACAGCGGGGCAGGCAGTGTCACAGGAACATGCCATGGAATGAGAGATGCAAATTATTCATTAGAAAACTCCACAGAAGACAGGCATTTTGGAAGGCAAAAGAAAAGAATGAGAAGAAATAGTAGAGCAAAGAGTAAAAAACAAGCAAACCTAAGAAAAATATTTTTTTTTCATATATATCTTGAAAAAAAAGGATATGTGAGATGGAACTTGAATACAGCAGAGATTAGTCATATTTCTGTTTCTATTTTTTTCACTTATGAAGTTAGACATATATTTTAGCTACAGATAAAAAATGAACTTGACTCTGTAAAAAATAGCATATCTGACCTCTATTATGTATGCATTATATTATTTTAAACAATCATCAATGTAGGCCACATGTCCATTGCTATCAACACTTGAGAGGAGTGGATGTGTCTAGTTTTAGAAAGAGGATAAAATGCAGTACTCAAAAGAACTATATAAATAATGAATGAAGTTAAATGGAACAAATGTATTTTTAATAGCTCTGATAAAATAAATATTAATTTGAAAATCTCACTATGCTATCTTGCAGTTCTGTCAGTGCAGTTTGTGCTAAATATACAAAATAAATAGTAAATTTTCACGCAAAGGTGAGCATATTAAATTTGTGTAGCATACAATTCTGTGATTCTGCTGTTTTATATTTCTTAGGTTGCTTGATTTAATATGGCTAGAAAACTATTACACTAATAAGAGAAATGAGCTAGCTTCTCTTATGTTGATTATTGCAAATATTAATTAATTAATAAACCCTTATTTCATAGGGTGTTTTCTGCAGCATTAGAAATAAAAATTCGATCCTTTGAAGATTCACATTGTCAGCTGCAATGATTTCCTTTCTAGCACAATTAAAAACTATTAATTAATGTTTCACATCACCTCATGTTTTATGCTGCCATATTATCCAGGGATAAAATTTAGTACTTTCAGCTGCATTCTGAATAAGCATTCTGAAATTCCATAAGCATTATTTTAATTAGTGATGTATAAGGAAGAATTCTTGTTATTAAAAATGCTATTATAATCATTAAGATTATAATTTTTTTTCACTTTCATGAGCTTTTTCTCTTTGGATTAATGATGATAAAGTTCAATGGATTCATTTTCACAGCACTATATTTAAAAAGATGTTTTGATTTGGATTCATTGTTCAGAAATGCTTTTTATCAACTGATACAAGCTGTGTAACCTCTATCTCTTTATTTATTTTACTTTTTATTACTACTAGTTTATTTTGAAAAACTAAAATGTGATTAGCATTTATGACGGCTTCTTTTGTCAATGAAATGTTAATGTTACCTAGCTTTGTGATCTTAGTATATATAGCACTATATTTCATATGAACTCAGGCTAGTTATTAATATGTTTTAATAGAATCTTGTTTTATGCACTATGATATCAGTTATTAAAAAAATATATTCAGTGGTTCGGGGTAGGCAGTGGAGAAAAATAGCTAAAAAACCAAAATAATGTTTACTTTTGTGGGTATACCATGTTTACTTTGCTTACTTACATATGATTTTGTAGCTTCATGTGCTGAAATCACTATACATTAAACACATGTAGCAAAGAAACATTCTATATTAATGAGAACTATATATATAAAATTTTGGAGGACAAGGAGATGCCCTACATGTATTCATCCGTATTCAGCACTGTCAATGAGCTTTTACAAAAGGTGCTCTGTCAATGGGTGTTGAATTTACAAATAGCCAACAGGTACTTAAAAAAATGCTGACCATCACTAATCATCAGGGAAATGCAAATCAAGACCACATTGAGATATTATCTCACCCCAGTTAGAAAAAGACTGAGAATAACAAATGCCGACGAGGATGTGGAGAAAGGGGAACTCTTCTACGCTGTTGGTGGGACAGTCAATTGGTACAGCCACTATGGAAAACAGTATGGAAATTTCTCAAACTACTGATAGAACTACCATATGATCCAGCAATCCCACTTCTGGGTGTATACCCAAAGGACTGGATATCATCATGTCAGGGGGATACATTCACTCCTATGTTCAACACAGCTCTATGTACAGTAGCTGTGATATGGAACCAACCTAGATGTCCATCAACAGATGAATGCATAAGGAAAATATTGTATATATATATATATATATACATATATATATATATAAATATTGTGTATATATACATATATATATATATATATATATACATATATATATATATATACATACAACGGAATACGACTCAGCAATAAAAAAGAATGAAAGTCTGCCATTCACAGCAACATGGATGAGCTTGGAGAAAATTATATTAAGTGAAATAAGCTCAGCACAGAGGAAAATATACTGTATGTCCTAACTCCTAAGTTGGACCTAAGAGAAAGAAGTAGGGAAAGAAAAACCACAGTGGTGTGCTGGACTTGCAGAGAGAAAGAAGAGACCTGTAGTTGCTGGTGTTGGGGGGAGAGAAGGTTTGGGGAGAGAAAGGGTAGAAGACATGGGGAATAATTGCAATTTGAGGTGGTGGGCATGCTGATAGTATTGATCTGATCACCACATCTTAGGTTGGACACAGTTTCTGATGGTAAGCTCTGCACCCTGTGAATATGTATAACCAATAAAAATTTTTTAAAAAAGTAAAAATAAGTATATATATATATATATTTAAAATTAGTGAAACTGTTGTCATTAAAGATACAAGCATATTCTCAAAAAATTAGAGTAGCCAGTTAGATAAATTGATTAGAGTGAGATGCTGCTAACACCAATGGTAACAGGAAGGTCTAGAGTTCAATCTCTGTATGGGCCAGCAAAAAAAAAAAAAAAATTAAATGGCTATTTCAGTCTCATTTTCTTGAAAAAAACCTTATTTTCTTTTTATAGTGTGATGAAATCAGAAAGATAAATAAATACACATGCACTTTATTATCCTCTTGCCCCTGAAAACAGATCACATATTAAGAAATATAAAATAAGTCTAATTAATCTTCAAATGGTCTAGCAGTTGATGGAGACTTATTTTCCTAACACATTCTGTAAATGATGGAGAATTATTCTAACCAAGTACTGCGTAGAATATTTGCACATTTAATTTATAGGAAAGGTTAATTGCATTGCTCTGTTAGCATGGCCTGCTTGAATGCTGAATCCAGGAAGCATAAATGATTTTTAACTACACAGCAGGAGAGGAGATTTCCCCCTAGGGTTATTCCTAAGGCTTCTGTGCTCAGTGAGGCAATAAGAGATGTTACGTATCTCTATGGTGATTGTTCTCAGCATCCCTGAAGTTAAAACCCTAAAGATCAAGAGACAAAAACTCGATAATGAATGGATTTCTTATGCTAGCATCTAAACAAGAAAGTAACATTAGTGGCTTTCTTCTTTAACAAATATAAAGCACCTGAAACATGAGCACACTGTAATAATGACTTGGATCACTGAATCACGTCTTACTCTTTCCCATCCAACTGTAAAGATTCTACTCTACTAAAGATACTTTTAATTATAATCATGTTTTCATTCTTTAGAGAAAAATAACTCTAGTAAATGTGTAAAATATTGAAATGAATATAATTTAGAATACTGTTATTATGTAGCTGCTTCTGAGATTTAAACATACGATGGCTGACACGGATGTAAATGACACTTGACATCATTTAAAAGCTTGTATTGATATTTTCTGGGAGTTTTTTTTTTTTTTCTTGCCTGCTGATTTTCCAATTCAATTCTTGCAAATGATGTACTATTGATAAACTTTGGCTTTGAAACTTTGAAAGTGTATAAATCCGATATATACACTTAAGGGTAGGAATGAGAATAATGTTTATTCTTTTCCTAGACTATGAATATTTTATTGTAATGACTTCTAAGTTTTTCTACAAAGAAATTATGGCAGTAAATGAACTGATTGATCACTGCTATTCTTATGATCATATTTGGATGGAGAGTAGCATCAAAATATTAACAAAAATTGCTGTTAAAATTTTGTTTTGTTTTTCTCTGTTTTTTATTTTTTTATTTTTTTGTGTGTGTGTATGTGTGTGTGAAGTCTTTATATATGAATACCTTCAGGAAATAAAAATAAGGAAACAGACCCACTCATTTTTGGTATAACGGGCTTTAGCTTACCAACTATTCCCACATTCATCTTTCTAGTTTCTTCTATTTTGGACATGAAAACAAAACAAAACAAAAATCTATTAATCCAAAACTAATTGTATCTATTCAGTAATATTGTAAGAGCTAAATTAAGTATAAATAAAATATTGAAAATATATGATCAGTCTTCTTAATTTTAGCCATTCTCATGAATGCTTTGTATTACCATATTGAGACTGTAATTATCTCAATAAAGAGAGTTAACATTTTTATGCACTTATTTGCCATGTATTTGTCTTATTTGCTGAAGTATCTGTTCAAATCTTGCATTCATTTTTATATTGGGTTGATAATATTCTCAAGTTCTAAGATTTATTTATACATCCTAGATGCAAAGACTTTTTTAAAGATACATGTTTCATAGTATTTCTTCCCAGTCTATGACTTCCCTCTTTCTTGTCAGTCTTTAAAAAGCAATGATATATTTTTCTTATTTGTATGATATCCAATTCATTGACTTTTTAATTTTATACTTAATGCTTTCTGTAAATGGTTAAAAATTGCCACAATTAATGTAACTAAGTTTCTCTCATATTTACTTACAATATTTTTAGTATTTTACATAACACATTTAAATTTATGACCTATTTTGAGTAAATTTTTTTTATAATGCTAGATAAAGATCAATAAAACTAATTGTATATTCCAGACAGTGATTGTAATATTAAATGTGCAATCTAAGCTGTGTAGGGAGGAGGCAAAGGTATGTGGAATGAAGGCTTCTATAAATTATGACCAACAGATTTTTGGTCCCAGTGAATTTTTAGAAATTTTGGATTTGAGGTACTACAAAAGGTGGAAAGGGCAGTAGGTATGATAGTTAGAAAAGAAGATACTTGAAAGTGAAATTATAGAGCAAGAAAAGCTAATGGCAATGCTGTGCTAAGGACAGTTTTTCCCCAAATTTTTAATATGTGAGAAGTACAGATAATGGTCCTATTTCTGCAGTGCAGAGGAACAAACTGTAGGGGACTTGTGTTGTCATGGAGACTTGGCTAAAACACATTGTAAATGTGCATTATATATTTAGAATAGGAGCAGATATTAAGCATCATTAAACACTGACATTTCCAGAAAACATTTTCAAATATTTTAATTAAAAAATGAAACAGTTTTTATGAGCATTATTCTATATCAAGTATATTCTTGTAATATTCCTGAACAATAATGGAATGTTGATCACTTGAAAATAGTGAAAATTTTCATCCATGATAGTACTGCTTGTATAAATAGAAGACACAATGTGAAATGATTTTATCATACTTTAAAAGTTTTAAACAGTTGAAACCATTTCAAAGGATTTTACAATATTTAACTATAATCATTTCATTTTTTAAATTAAGAAATGTAATTTAAAATTTTTTTGTGATGATGTGAAAACATTTGGAAACAAATGAATATTTTCATATATTTCATATATTTGCAAAGATAATTAATTTAGTATGATTGTCTTACACAGAGTTCAGAAGCCTCATTGAATTATCAAATGCCAGAGAAATAGAGATAAGCAGATGTACTGGCTACTTGTCCCCTCCAGTTTCTCTAGCTCCAGTCTTACTCAGTTGTATACTGTGTGTGCATTGTTCTTTCCATTTTCAGTGCATGGAGCATGAATTAATCCAGCCTACCAGAGTCTTCTTTTCTATATATAATGAACATCTAATTGTTCTGCAGGTGTCGGCTGAAGTAGATGTCCAGGTTGCACAGCATGTTCTTAGCCATTTTCAGAATTATGGCTGAATAAATAATGCTGGACATGGATACTTCTATTCGCTACCTCTTGAAACTGTGTGATGGCATCCTTGTTGCTGTGCTTAGACCATTCTCTTAAAGAACCTCAGAAGAGGCAGATTGGATTCACCAGGCACTTTGGTTCCAACTGGATCCCCTAAGTGTTGAGAAGATCGTGATATCTGTCGGGCCTTAAAAACTAATGCCACCTTAAGTGACATTACAAGCGGATTAACGTGGCAGCCTAAGACGGCACCAGGAGGAAGTCGGCTGGGAGTGTCTGCGGAAACCTTGCCTTAGCCCTTATTGGCCAAATACTGCACTTCCGCGCTCGTGAACACTGCGTGATTGCAATAGCTAGGCATTGAGACAGGAGGCATGCTCTCCTAACCTTTAAGCTGATTGGAGGATATAAAAACCTCCCTTCCCCATCTGCCTATAAAAGCCAGTGCTTGTGTGACAATAAATGGAACTGCTCGACAGAACCTTCGCCACATCTGAGTGTCCTTTAACGGGCTGGTTGGGGCCGGCGGCTGTGCTCACCTCTCTT
>NW_007728740.1:2518-3552 GCF_000696425.1 Galeopterus variegatus | reverse complement strand
TTTAACGGGCTGGTTGGGGCCGGCGGCTGTGCTCACCTCTCTTCATGGCTCTCTTCCCCCTGTCTCCTTTCAAAGGGGACCGAAGGGAAAGAAGAATCCGAGCAATTCGCTCACCCACTGGAAGGAACACCAAGGGAGAGACTGATAATGAGGCAAGGGCTGCTCGGGTGGGGTGGTGGTGGACCCGACAGATATCAAAACAATGGTTGGGACACTTTGGTTCATAACTATGGGGTGGATGATAAAGTAAGGTATATGAAAACCTCTTTGAATAAATTAAATTAATGAACTGCACACCCAGGTATTGATAAGTATGTTGAAATAATCAAGAAAACCTACAACAGCAGCCAACACCATAAACGTCTTAATTGGTTCAGCTTATACAATTCTCACTGAAAAATTAAGTTCAGTAAACTTTCTGCTTGATGGGTGCTTGATGGAAGGAGTGATAGTGAAAATATGACTCAGGGAACCAAAAATAGTGCCCCAAGGAGTCTACAGATCAAAAGAGAGTAATATAGTCTGAAGGCATGAACTTTATTACTCTTGGGTTGAAAGGAAAATATAATAGATAAAACAAATATGTATTAAAAAAAACCCTCCCAATAGAAAAAGTATGCTATTAGTATAATGAAAAAAGATTATTGAATTTGGTTACAACAGAAAATCATTGAATATAATCTATAATAAGTTATTATATTTCATTATTCAGAATTTAGAATCAAAATGTTTATGACACAATGTTTAAAATCACTAAGTCAGGCAAAAACTCCATATAAGTCTGCTTGTATAGTAAATTGGTATACCATGTATGGAGGGAAAGTTAACTGTTTCCAAAATTTTTTTTAAAAAATTCATTTGACCCTGCAATCACACTTATGACATTTAATCCTAAAATAATTGGAACATGAGTGTGAAAAATGAATATATAAAATATTCGAGCCTACTAAAGGTCTTCAAAAGAGATTGATTAAATACATTATGTTACATTCTTATAATAAAATATTATGAGGTATTTTTTAAAATTAGTTTGT
>NW_007728740.1:0-1698 GCF_000696425.1 Galeopterus variegatus | reverse complement strand
AATACATTATGTTACATTCTTATAATAAAATATTATGAGGTATTTTTTAAAATTAGTTTGTTCTAAGTACACTGATATATGGAATGACCACCAAACTATTCTGCTAGAAATAAAGGCACCAACAACATACAGATTAAGCTACCATATATATATATATACACACACATTCACAGGGTCTTCAAAAGTTCATGGGAAATGCATATTAGGAAAAAAACTATGCATGGATTGCAAAAACTGTTTACACCAAAATAAACTCATACTAATTTATTATAACATATCTAAACAGGATCTATTTTGAGGCACTAAGAAGGATAAAACATCAGTTTGAAAAGAGCCACTGTCAGAGTAACATGAATTCTGTTAAAATACAAGAAGAACAAACATCAAATATGTGGCAAAGCTCAGGTGGAAGAATAGTGAACCGATTGATGCTTTACAAAAAGTTTATGGGGACAATGCACCAAAGAAATCAGCAGTTTACAGATGGGTAACTCATTTTAAGAGGAGATGAGACAGTGTTGAAGATGGACCACACAGTGGCTGACCACCCACACCAATTTATGAGGAAAAAATTAATCTGTTTGTGCTGTAATTGAAGACAACCAGGGATTAACAGCAGAAACAACAGCCAACAACACAGACATTTCAATTAGTTCAACTTACACAATTCTGACTGAAAAATTAAGTTCAGTAAACTTTCTGCTTGATGGGTGCCAAAACTGCTGTGCCCAGACCATTTGCAGGCAAGAGCAGAGCTTTTAATAGAAATTTTAAACAAGTGTGATCAAGATCCTGAAGCATTTCTTCAAAGAACTGTAACAGAAGATGAAACCCAGCTTTATAAGTACAATCCTGAAGACAAAGCACAACCAAAGCCATGGCTACCAAGAGGTGAAAGTTGCCCAGTCAAAGCAAAAGCAGACCAGGAAAAAGCAAAGGTCATCACAACAGTTTTCTGGAATGCTGAAGGCATTTTCCTTGTTGACTTTCTGGAGGGCCAAAGAACAATGAAGTTCGCTCATTATGAAAGTGTTTTTAGAAAGTTAGCCAAAGCTTTAGCCGTGAAATATCTGGGAAAGCTTCACCAGAGAGTTCTGCTTCACCAGGACAATGTTCCTGCTCATTTCACTCATCAAACAAGGGCAATTTTACAAGAGTGTCAATGGGAAATCATTAGGCATCATTAAATGATTTACTACAAATAATATATCTAGCATATTTAGTTTCTATATTTAGGCTATTTTACTCTTTTGGTTGTAAAACTCAGTGCTCTTCCTCTTCCTTTCTATCAATAATTAAAAAAAGAATGGATTTGGAATTAAAAGATTTAATATTTAGTCTTGATTCCACCTCTTATATTGTTGTGATCCTGGTTTGGTCCCATATCTTGAAAATGTAAGTGTCCTTCGTGAGGCAGTCAGCCTTGGGAGTAAATGTATCATCATTCAAAGCATTGGTACAAATTGCAAAGAATCTCCAGTGGAAGTAAAATATAATTTACATTTTAAAAATAGAAAGTAGAAGATTTGAAAAGTGATTCAGCTGACCAGATATGTTTGCTTAAACACATTTGACATAAAGATTAGAAAGCACGAGGGATTAAAATAGGATATGATATCCAGTGACGTTTTCTGTGAAAATGCAACCCTAGGAGAAAAGAATAGGAAACCCATCACAGCAGAATGAGGAAAAAGGTGG